>NW_006408682.1:5035165-5053106 GCF_000296735.1 Chrysochloris asiatica
CCATATATATATATATATATATATATTCCTCTAAAAGAAGTACTGGTGTGGCACTCTGGGTTTATGCGATGGACTGCAAAGTCATTTGAATCACAAGGTTGGTGGTTCAAGCTCATCAGCCGCTCCCCAGAAACCCTAGGGTATATATAGAATTAGTTCCTTTTCCTCCTTGCATGTGTCTAAGAGTCATTGAAAACAGATGGTTATATACAGGCATGTATTTCATTTCAGTCTCCCCAAAGTCACCTGTTATGTCTATTGAATTGTAGCCATCTCCTGAGTTTGATACCTCTTCATTTTTCTCAGACAGCACCACTGCGGATTCCATATAGCATAGGACAAGGAGTCAGTCTAGCTGAGTCCCTGTGGACTGAGCAGTGTGATCTTTGGCCCAGACCTTAAACCACCTAATTCTGGGGAGCTCAGTTTACTCATCTGTACAGTGTGATAGCTCAGCTATCTCTGAGGTACTTCCCCATTTAGTGCCCTTTAGCTGTTGCTATGTAAACATTTAAAAGCATTAGTAACAAGGTGGGGAAACTGAGTTTATGTCCTCTTCTCCGAGTCTTTCATTGCTCTTCAAAGCCTACTCTATATTCTACACATTTTCCCTAAGGATTTTTTTTACCTTGGTGAAGAAAATACTGATAAATACTTTTTATAAATAGGGCGACCTAGGTGTTAGAAGGTTGCTTTCACAATCCTGATGGCAGATTTTATCCCCATGGCATGTGTTAATAACTTGGCTCTCCCCACCGTGAGATATGTCTTTAGGAGATGTGTAATTGCTCTGAAGAGGAGGGAGATGGTCTTCATTTTGCATGCAGAGCAATTATGCTGTTTGTACCCATAAGTTCTAGTAGAACACGTGTAACTGCATATTATTTTTAGGCTTTGATTAAATACCTTGACGGCGCTTTTCCTATCTTCTTCTAAAAGGTGTATTCATGGCCTTGAGTGGTTGAATAATTTAAAAATCACTACAAGAATGAGAAAATAAAAGCCTTGGGAATACTGATGAGGAGGAGTGAGACATTTAACAGTTAAAAATCTCTGTCCTTTTAATATTTTCTCTAATTCATTATTAGATTTGCCATTTCTTCCACTCATTTAAAAGGCACCTTACCTAGAGAGACAAATCAATATTTACAGTGCATTAGTGCCACAGAGAATTTGAAATCTTGTGATTAGGGTTTATTGCTGTTTTATCTACTCTTCAAAGCATCTGCAGACTTCAAACAGTCTCCCCGTCACCCTGGATTCAGGGACATTGCACGAGTCCTTGTGTGCTTCATCCAGCAGCTTAATTATTGAAGAGCCTTGTCTTTGAATTTGCTTTTTAATATTTCACAGGATATACTTTGAAAATCTGTGTATTAAATAAATCAGAAGATTACAGAGTGAGAAAGTTAGATCATCAAGTTTTAAAAGGCATTAATTTTCTCAAAATTGGGAGTGAGGATTGCAATAATAATGACCAAATTGCCTTAAATGAGAAGATCTCATTATTTCTAATTCCTGTAAAGAACACAAATTACTAAAGAGTAGAAGAGTCATGATAAAATAGGCCAGGGATCCCAGTAAAATGCTATAAATCATAGGTGAAAAAGCTATATTCGTATTGTATTCCTTTGAGGCCAAGATAAGATTACCTATTTTATGCAATATTATGTTTTACTAGAACAGTGAGAAGTGGAAAGCGTGTCAGGTGCATGCAGCATTTGTGGTTCATGATTCATTTTGTGGATAAGACCAGACGTTTATAGTAAACGTTCCTTCAAATCAAGTCCAGCTTGTCAGAAAGCCGCATGTTTGTCGCTACCTCTGCTATGCAACGTTACTTACAATTCTCATATATTGTCATTCTGGTTCTCCTTTGTTGCTTATGATACTTTAAATTGTTTAAAGATACCTGAGAATTTGTTGAAACTGCCTTTAAGTGCTTTTACATTTCCTTGAATACATTTTTTTCCAGATATGTTTTTTAATTGTACGTTTCCCATAAATTTATTCTGTTACGATGAGTTTTGGTATGTGATAACTTAGATGTAATAATAGCACCCATTTTTGGCATTTAATCAGAAACTTTTAATCACATTAAAGTAGGCTTTGATGTACTAGGCTAGAGGAGGGAGACCTTGTAGGAAGATCAGAAGTCTGTGTAGACCAGCATGTGGTCTGTGGATACTTGAAGGCCACTAAGGCCATTTTAGAGAGTCTATATAAAGTGGTGTGGCGCTGTGGGATAATGCGTCAGAATGCAAAGTCGTTTGAACTGCAAGGTCAGTGGTTCAAGCTCACCAGCTGCTCCTTCGAGACCCTATACAGGGTCGCTATGGGTCGGAATCAACTTGACGGCACTTAAGAACAACAACATAAAAAGTAAAAACTATTTTTATACTATTACCAACACCTATTTTGTGCTGTTCACTGTGTTGGTATTTGTACCAGTAGTGCAAAAGTACTGAGGGATAAAACTACACGTTGTTGTTGTTGTTGTTTGCCGTGGAGTTGGTTCCGACCCATAGCGACCCTATACAGGGTTTCCAAGGCTGTAAATCTTTACAGGATCAGAAAGTCTCATCTTTCTCCCATGGAACAGCTGGTAGTTTCGAACTGCTGACCTTGCGGTTCACAACCCTATTCGTAACCACTATGCTACCAGAGCTCCTTGTTGTTGTTAGCTGCCATTAAGTTATCTCCTGATACATGCAATACCACTCAAAACAGAACTAAACAGTGCCTCATACCATGCCAGTCCCATGATCAGTTGTGGCAGATACCTTTAAACACAGATCACAACAATGTTGTTGTTGTTAAGTGCCATCAAGTTAACTCTGACTAACAGTGACCTTGTATATGGTTTCCAAGGAGCGACTAGTGAGTTTGAATCTTGTAGTTCAAACCAACCTTGCGGTCCAGTGCTTTATCCCACAGTGCCAATGATACTAAATACATACTTCAGCCCCCACACTCACAGTTAGAAAAAAACAAAACCAGTTGCACATACTGCTCTTGATGATCAAGTAGGAAAATTAATTTTGTTAAATCTTGACCCAATGTATATACATCTTTCAACTAACACTTTGTGTAACAAAGGGAAATTGGCTGGAAGTATGCCTGCTAAATATCAAAGGTCAGTGATTGTCTTAACAAAAAAAAATCTGCGTGATTGTTTTGACTTACAGCTAGTCATTTTTTTTTTTTTTTTAATGGAACACCATTTTTATTTGAAAAAACAACTGCTAGACAAACTTTTTTAGGCTTTGGTGACTGGCAGTTTCTAGAAAATGAAAGAGGTGAGTCTGTTATTACAAGGCAAACAATGAGCAGTATTGATTGATTGCTAAACATGAAATGCAAGCTTTCTAGTGAAAAGTATTTTTTCGGAAGCTAACATCTACCATGAGCTTGACAGCTTCCCAGTAATTAGACTTTTCTAATGAAATCAGTAGTAGTAATACTTACTTACCTGTGTGATTTTCTGTTGTAAGAGTGTGCCAACATTTGGAAATTTATGATAGCCCAATGAACTAATATTTGGCAAGTGACTAGTACATGCCCCATGTTGCAAAAATTCTCCATGAGGTAAAACTTCACTCAAAGTGCAAGAGAGATTTATTGTTTTTAGGTGCCATTGAGTGGATACCGACTCATAGCAACCTTATACACAGCAGAGCAAAACACTGCCCAATCCTGGGCCCAACTCACTACTACTGATACAAGAGAGATGAATAGACTTAAATGTAACAAAGAATGAAAAGTTCATATTGTATATTTCCGATAATCTTAGGCAAACTTCCCATGTGAAGTGTTCGTGTGATGTTGTTGTTGTTGTTAAGTGCCGTCGAGTCGGTTCCGACTCATAGCGACCCTGTACAGGGTTTCCGAGGCTATAAATCTTTACGGGAGCAGAAAGCCTTCTCTTTCTCCCGCGGAACAGCTGGTAGTTTCGAACTGCTGACCTTGCGGTTCGCAGCCCGATTCGTAACCACTACGCTACCAGAAGTGTTCGTGTGATATCAAAGAAAAATATCCACACTTATATGGAAAGACGAAAGGAGCTCTGGTAGCGTAGTGGTTACGAATCGGGCTGTGAACCTTAAGGTCAGCGGTTCGAAACTACCAGCTGCTCCGAGGGAGAAAGATGAGGCTTTCTACTCCCGTAAAGATTTACACTCTTGGAAACCCTGTACAGGGTTGCTATGGGTTGGAACCGACTCGACGACACTTAACAACAACAACATATGGAAAGACAATGAAAATAATTTTCCCTGTTCCTAGTACATATCTGTGCAATTCATTTTCATTTTTTATTAATTGTTATATTACAATAGATTAAATGCAGGCGCAAGTATGAGAATCTAGATGCTTTCTATTAAAATATTTTTTAAAAGCCACTAAATGCATTTGTTTCGGAAAATTTTTACATTTCTATTTTGTAAGTTAACATGTATTGGGGCTTATTGTTGTTACTTAAAAATGAGTTGTTGTTGTTAAGTGCCATCGAGTCGATTCTGACCCATAGCGACCCTGTATGGGGTTTCCGAGGAGCAGCTGGTAAGCTTGAACCTCCGACCTCGCAGTTCAAAAGGCTTTGCAGTCTGGCACATTAACCCACAGTGCCACACCAGGACTTAGGAAAGTGTTTTTTAAGAGTCTCATTTTCACTTGTAAAATGGTAAATATCACTAGCGCACGTAAACAAAATGTCTTTGGGATCCTCAGGAATTTTTACTGTGAAAGAGTCTAGAGCATGTGGTTGAGAACCACTGGTCTTGGTATGATTTATTGTCTTAAATAGTGTATTTCTTCCATTTTAACAAGTATTTTTTAAATGTCTGAAGTTGGAGTGCTTATTGCCATCTATGTGATAGCTAATGGAAAGTGAACTCAAGTCAGATGATGCTGAGAATTAGAATCAGTCTCTGCTTTCTCAGTGTGTATATAATTCTACTTTTCAAACAGCAGCAAAAACAAAATCCATCCCTTTTACAAAATTGAAACTAAAATGGCATTTATTTTCAAACGTAATCCAGTTTATCATGTGATCTGCTTACTAATAGAGTGCTGGCCTGGGAGTCCCAAGTCCTGGTTGAGAGATTCTTCCCTGACTATGGGCTCCTCAGGTCGCTTGTTGAGTTTGAACCTGACCCTCAGCTTACTCATGTGAAACACAAGCGTCTCCAGTCTGACTAATGGAGAGACTCCTTTAAATTACAAACAAAAGTCCTTCAGCTCCGTCTTAGTTTTGTCATTGATTCTAATCCTGTGCTTCATGAACATACGTGTGTTTGTGTAACCTAGATTCAGAAATAACCAAACCTCTTGTCTTTGGCTTTATTCCATCGCACCGTGATTCTACAGGACAGAGCTGAGCGAACTGTTCCTCAGGGTTTCCAAGGCTGTGGTCTCTATGGAAGCAGATTGCTGCCACATCTGTCTCCCACAAAGTGGCTTGGGGATTTGAACTGCCTACCTTCCAGTTAGCAACCAGATGTCTAAGAACTGCACCAACGGGATTTCTACTAAACATGCTTTCTGTTTGTATGTGGTGCTGTGGGATAATGCACAAGTTTGAACCTCAAGGTCAATGGTCCAAACATACAAGCCTCTCCTTGGAAACCCTACACAGGGTTGCTATGAGTTGGAACTGGCTTGACAGCATTTAATAACAACAACTATTATGCAATAATACGACCAAGAAGAAATTATTGTTGTTTTTGTGAAGTGCTCATGTGTCACTCCTGATTCATAGTGACCTTACATAGGGTGTCTGAGGCTTAAAATCTTTACAAGAGCAGAAAGCCTCATCTTTCTTCTGCAGAGCAACTGGCTGGTTCAAACCACCCACTTCATGGCTCATAGTTCAGTGCTTATCTTATGGAACCACTGTGTTCTCCTAAATAATCCAGTTTGACAGCATGATACAGTCTTGTTGAATCTGTATTCGTAGGCAGCATGAATAAGGTCAGCAATTTAAATCCACCAGTCGCTCCTCGGAAACCCTATATAGGGTCACTATGAATCAGGATTGCCTAAGGTACCACTACTGTGCCTTTATTGTCTGTGCAAAGTCAATGTGCTTCATTGACTATGCAGAGGTTTCCAATTGCGTGGATCATGCCAAGTTATGATAACTTAGTGAAGAATGTGTATTCCAGAAGACTTAATTGTACTCTTGAGGAAACTACACATAGAGCAAAAGGCAGTTGTTCAACCAGAACAAGGGGATACTGAGTGGCTTAAAGTCAGAAAAGGTGTGCATCAGGATTGGAGGAGGACTCATTAACAACCCGTGATATGCAGGTGATAGATACAATGTTGCTTGCTGAAAGGGAAGAGAACTTAAAATACTTATTGATGAATATCAAAGACTTCAACTTTCATTCTGGATTGCACCTCAATGTTAAAAAAAACAACAAAAATCCTCACAACACCATGATGAATGGAGAAAAGATTGAAGTTGTCAAAGACTTCATTTTGCTTGGATCCACAATCAACACTCATGAAAGCAGCATTCAAGAAATCAAACAATGTACAGCATTAGGCAAATCAGCTGTACAAGATGTCTTTAAAATGTTCAAAAGCAAAGATACCAGTTTGCTGACCCAAGCCATGGTATTTTTAATAGTTTCATATGCATGTGTAAGTTGGGCAATAATAAGGAAGACCCTAGGAGAATTGGTGCATTTGAGTTATGTCTAAGAATGCTTCTTAGAAGCCAGGATGGTGAGACTTTGTTTGTCATGCTTTGGGCATGTTAAAATGAGAGACCAGTTGGCTAGAGAAGGACATCATTCTTGGCTTAGTGGAGAATCAGTGAAAAAGAGGAAGACCTCCAACAAGATGGACTGGCACAGTGGCAGCAGCAGTGGGTGCAGGCATAACAATAATGGTGAGGATGGGGTCCGATAGGGCAGTGTTTCATTCTGTTGTGCATAGGGTCACTATGAGTTGTAACTGACTTCAACCTAGTTTGTGTGCACTATGACCTTTCAGGTCTGCCTTTATTATAAACAGCTGGAAAACTTTAACTTCGTCATTCCTTGTATATTTTTGTGAACTTGTTCTGAGAGTGTCAATATAATCCTTACTGGGCCTTATTTTCTTAGTGCAAATTATAAGCAGCAAGAGCTGTCACAGGTATTTAAAAACACTTAAAAACTGGAAATTATTCTTCTCTATAATTTGCATGTGTGTGTTATGCCCAGCAAATTAAGATATTGCCTTTTCAGCACATTTTTTCCTCGGATAATGTGGGTCAGGCTTTCTGATCAGATCCTCATGATTTAGAAGCACATGTTACGTGCAATTACTGTTTCATGTATCCCTTGTTTTTCCTCTGACTTAACATCTTTTAGACTATTAGATCAGCATGTATACATTAACAATCAATGTGTGTGTGTTTGTGTGTTTATACGAGAAGACTTTAACATGTTCCTGGAAAAATTCTGTCTTTTCATTCAATTTCATATATATATTCTGTATTACCAAATTTATTATTTTCAAGGATCAATGTGACCAATCCATAAGGAGCTCTGGTAGCGTAGTGGTTACAAATTGGGCTGCTAACCTCAAGGTCGGCAGTTTGAAACTACCAGCTTTTCTGCGGGAGAAGGAGGAGGCGTTCTGCTCCCATAAAGATTTGCAGCCTTGGAAACCCTGTGCAGGGTCACTATGAGTTGGAAACGACTCCATGGTATTTAACAACAACAACAATATTGTATTAAGAATCTTGTCTCATCAAACCTTCATAGTAACTTTATGGAGAGGAGATACTGTTTTATTGCCATTACTGTGAGAAGGGATTAGAGAAACAGGAAAGTTGTCCCATTTGCTTGAGACCTCTCCATTAATATGTGGTGGTGACACCTGATAACAAATCTGGAAAATAGCTCCCCTATGCCATGTCCAACCGTCTCTCTATTTCTTCATGAAACTTTTTTTGAGGAACTCCCATAATTTCTGTTTAGAATGCTGACCCGCTGCCCTTCGTCAAAATCATTGTGTTTTTCATCTTTGGGATTTAACTTTTTCTATACCAACATGTACTTTATAGACATTCAAATCTTTTTCTTTATTTTTTTTCCCTAACACAGTGCATTTTGTGTTTACAGATATGCCTCTTCATGTCCGGCGAAGCAGTGACCCAGCTTTAATTGGACTCTCTACTTCTGTCAGTGACAATAATTTTTCCTCTGAAGAACCCTCACGGAAGAACCCCACACGTTGGTCCACAACAGCTGGATTCCTTAAGCAAAACACTGCTGGCAGTCCCAAAACCTGTGACAGGAAGGTAACCACTTCCTTCCGCATCTCTTGGCTTCTTAGTATCAGTGATGAGTATGAATGTTGTCTAGATCCTTTGCTTCTCATGTGGGTTCACAGTAGTCCTTTCTGTATGTGCTTGTTCAGATTTTACATGGTAATTCAGATGATCTCCTATTTTATTTTGAATTTGAATCTTCTGATAAAATACATTCAGATACATGAATAATATGTTTGTTTTTATTGTATGTATATTTGTACAGAAAAATTTTCTTGTACATTAATTGCAGTTACACAAAGTTGTCAACTTTTCATTTTATATTCTGGTTGTGTACAAATTACATGTATACCAAAAATGTACAATTTATGTACATTCATTATTCATTTTTAAACATAGGTAAGATGAAGGGACTTCAAAGAGTTAGTGGATAAATGGTATTACCTTTTGTCTCCATTTTCCCATGAACTTTTGAGGCCCTCTTGTGTACATACAGGACTCCAAAATGGGAACTTTTAACCCGAAACAGTGTACATTGTTTCCTAGTCACCCTGCCTTTGTGTGGCCCTCCGTGGGCAGACCCTATTAGTAACTTTGTGCCTACATTGCCAGAGATATAAGCAAATACCCATATTGCCTTGTAAGGTATATTTAAAAAAAAAAATTATAGCATTACGGGTTTTTGGCCATGAAAATGGCCTTAATTAAATTTATTCTAATTACCTAAATAATCATTTTATCTCCTCTAAGTTCCCCTACAAAATTGTGTTGTCTAGCTTTGATAATCATTTCTTTCTTGAACTAGTTTGTTTTAATGTACATTTTTTATTTTCAATTTGTGTGTTACATATTTTTCTCATATTCCTGCAGAACCATATTGTATCATTCTATCATACACCTAATATTTTACCCAGTGAGCCCTAAGCTGTATTTGCCATTTCCACTGCTGAATTTCTAGAGTAGATGCTCAAGGAACATTTCTGGAATGCTGCTCTTGTGGGGTGTCCAGCAAGCGACTGGTGGATTTGAACTAGTGATCTTTTGGTTAGCATTCCAGTAGTTCACTTATAGTACCAAATAAATTAATATCTTCAGTGCATCCAGTGATTTAACACAGTATCTATTGGAAAATATGAAAGCATGTAATAATGCACTAGATCATAAGGTCCATTTAAACCATAAGTTTGGCGGTTCCAACTCACCAGCATGCATAGATCCACTGTGAGTTAGAATTGATTAAAAAGGCATTTAACAACAGCCACAGAATCTCCTCACTTCACATACTCTCTTTTTCTTTTTTCTTAAATGTTTTATTGTGAATTATGTGATAGTTTTCATGGGAGAACATTAGTTTTACATTCATTCTATCATATATCGTCTCATTGCCATGGTTACAATCCCCTCCATGCAATCCTTCCCCAGTACCCCCCAGATCTTCAGCACACAGTCGCTCTCCCTCTCTGGATCTAAAGTCTCCAGCTGCTCCATCGCTCCACGTCATCATCTCTGGCTCCATTTCAGGCATCACTGCTTCTCTGGGTACGGTCCCGCTCTGAGCTCTTCTCCCTTGGTGGTCCTAAGGACCTCCGCTCCTAGACTGAAAAGTCAATCCCCTCCTTGCTATAAAACGTTTACCTTTACATTTCCAACCCTCACAATCAGTCCTGATAACAATTATTCACTATTGTATCAGAAGAGACCCGTCTGCATTTCATTGCATCAGCCCTGCTTAGTCAGATTGAATACTACTCACTAGAGATTCTACCTTCCTCCAGGCCCTCTGGATCTAGGTTCCTTCTTGAAAGCTTGCAAGTCAGTCACTTCTTGCTTTTTTAGCCCCCCGCCCCCCATTTTGGGTAGCCAGTATCCAAGTTGCCCATCCCTGTCTATTCTGTGTGTGGAGGGTGTGGGAATGATTCTTGCTGTAAGGACTTGTTCCCTCTTTTGAGCTATTGCTTCCATAGGTGTAGGTCAAGTTCATCAAATTGTATGAGAATACTTTTTTTTTTCCCTCTTCTTTTTATTTCTGGTTGAGCTCTGATCATCCAGTCACTGAAGCCAGGACAAGTGGCTATTATCTGCAAGTGTGGGTGTTCTTATGTATATGCCCAGCTGGACGCTTCACTCTCCACTCTAGTCCTCTGTGGCTATGTCACTGACTCTGGGTCCAAGAGCCCCCAGGTCTTGCCACACTGCTGGCCAACCAGATCTTCACTCCACATACTCTCTTTTTCATATCAACCATCATCACTCATGGAAGGAGCAGTCAAGAAATCAAACAGCATATTGCATTTGTCAAATCTGCTGCACAAGACCTCTTTAATGTGTTGTACAAAGATGTCAGTTTGAGGACTAAGGTGCACCTGACCCAATCCATGGTATTTTCAGTAACCTCAGATGAATGTGAAAATTGAACAATGAATAAGGAAGACCATAGAAGAATTGATGCATTTGAGTTGTGGTGTTGGAGGAGAATATTAAAAGTATCATGAACCGCCAAAAGAACCAACAGATCTGTGTTAGAAGAAGTACAGCCAAGAGTGCTCCTTGGAGGCCAGAATCGCCAAACTTCGTCTCTCATACTTCGGACATATTATCAGAAGGGACCAATCCTTGAAGAAAAATATCATGTTTGGTAAAGTGAAGGGTCAGAGAAAAAGAGGAAGACCCCCAATGAGATGGATTGGCAGTGATGGTGTCAGTCTTAGCAACGATCGTGAGGTTGGCACAGGACTGGGCAGTGTTTCATTCAGTTGTGCCTAGCGTGGCTATGAGGTGGTACCAACTCTATGGCGCCTAACAACAACAGCAACAACATAGATATTTTAAAAATAGAAACAAACTTCTTTGGAATTTAAAAAGCATTCATTGCTTTCTTATGGAGATTGTTAAGTAATTAAGATGATATGTTAGAAGTTGTTAAGGTAATCTTTGCTTTCTTTTTTAACTCTTGCAGCATCTTGAGTGTGTTAGTCAGGGAACAGAGCCTTGGTAGTAGCTATTTGAAAATAAAGTAGCTTAGTTGTCAGAATTTGTATTTTATACAATGGTTGGAAGGTCTTGAAGCACTGGACCTAAATTGAGCCTAGATGAATGACTTTCAGGACACTACAAACCTGACCTGACCCCTCCACCTCCTCCCCAGCTGCTCCCTGTACCACAGTGAAGAACATGAGGTATGCATTGTGTTGAACCCAAGACACACTGTAGTAGGTGCAGTCTAGGAATGGAATTCTCACACCAGGAATTCTCTTTGTCCTCTAGACAAAGGACCCCAGCACTTTATACCCAGGTGTCTTTAAAATTGCCTGTCCTCTCACCTGTGAAGCTGAAGACTTTTGAATATTGTCTGAGACAATCCTGTTGTCTCCAGAACCATGCTTGGCAACATCCAGTCATGGCTAAAGAAGCAAAAGTGGAACTGACTAGAATTTCAAATAATTGTGTGATCTGGAATGTTAAGCAGAATGGAAAAAAATATAGATCGGAGCCCTGGAGCAGGAAATTCAGGAGCCTGATGAGTAACAGTGAATTATTCCCGGGACTCTGGAGAGGGACCGACATTCAAAGTAGCACTGTCAGCTGTGATTTTTTGTTTTTGAGCAGGTAAGCTCTGGTAGCATAGCGGTTATGAATTGGACTGCGAACCTCAGGTCAGCAGTTTGAAACTATCAACTGTTCCGCGGGAGAAAGATGAGGCTTTCTGCTCCCGTAAAGATTTGCAGCCTTACGAAGCCTATGCAGGGTCGCTATGAGTCGGAACCGACTCCACAGCACAGAACGTCTACAGTCTTTGTTTTTAACTCAATCAAGAGATTTGGTTGCTATGCAATGCACACACTGCCCTTGTTTGTAAGTTTCCAGCAGGGTTCCAACCCATAGTTTTTCGCTTCCTGGTTAGTAGTCTGGTTTACCCACATTAAAAAAATCGTGGTCCAGTCTGGTGTCAGCCATGATTGAACTGGCCTGAACCCATTGGAAACCCTGGGCAGTATTAACAACCTAAGGAAATGCAAATGGCATTGTATGAGTCAAATGCCCAGCATTTGGTTTGCATCCAGAATCATATTTACAGGAAAGTCTGGGAAATGTAGCTCTAGCTTTCTACCCCTGCATACTAGGAAAACACACAAGAAAGAGGCTGAAATGCTGGCTGCCAATTAAATACAACTACTTCAGGGATTTCTGGTAGCGTAGTGGTTACAAGTCAGGCTGCTAACCTCAAGGTCAGTAGTTCAAAACTACCAACTGTTCCACGGGAGAAAGAGGTGACTTTCTGCTCCTGTAAAGATTCCCAGCCTCGGAAACCCTGTGCAGGTTCACTATGAGTAGGGGCTGACTGCATGGCCCATAACCACCATAAAAAATTGTAGAACTCAGCAAAATGGAAAGAAAATACAGTTATTCACAATTCCAAAATAGCACCCAGCATCAAAATGTTGGTGAATACACACACAAGTCAAATCATACTGTCCATATATTTTCATCTTGATTATCATTTCTACATTTTCTCTTATCGTAGGGAACTCCCCTTTGTTTAACTTTTGTTGGAAAATATTTTCAATGAATGCAAACAATCAGTTATGGCTTGTACTCTATCATTCTCCTGTTGTTAGATGTTTATATTACTTCCTTTTTCTCCTTAAGTAAACAACAGTGCTTTGAAACATCCTTCAACATAATTTTATTTGTTTTGGTAAATTCTTACTGATTCCACAAGCCTTTTTTTTCTCTATAGAGTGGTAGTATTTTTTGTAAACATATGCCCACACTTTCACGTGTTGTGTTGTTAATAAGTACCAGCGAGTCGGTTCCGAGACTCATAGTGACTTTGTATAGAGTTTCCAAGGAGCTATTGATGAGTTTGAACCACTGACCTTGTAGTTCAAACCAGCCTTTCATTCCAGTGTATTATCATGCGGCACCACACTGGGATATGAGACGCTTTTATCTACATACAAAAAACACACATCTAGATGAAATGATATTCACATACTATGGTGTGGCGCTGTGGGTTAATGCACTAGACTGCAAAGCCGTTTGAACTGCATGGTTGGCGGTTCAAGCTCACCAGTCACTCCTCGGAAACTCTGTATAGGGTCGCTGTGGATCGGATCTGACTGGACATCACTTAACAACAACAAAAACATACACACAAAGTACAATATGCAGTGAATTAGTCTTTGTATTTTTGTATGCTTTGCATTTCAAATACTAATTTACTAAGCTTGTTGATTAATTTTATATACTTTGAGTCTTGATTTTTTTTTATTATTGTATATCTGATTGAAATGCTCTCATATTTTCAGTTGAAGACTATTTAAAATATTTAGGCATTATGCTTAGAGAATGGCACAGTTGCTGATTAAGCACAAAGCTTTATATTTATTTATTTATGTTGTGTTCATGAGAGCTTACTTATACTGGTATTTCAAGGTGTCATAAATACTTTTCAGTGTGTAGTGGTTTAGGTTTTCTGCATAATCACATGGAAATAAATTAGCTAAGAGCTCATAGTCTTATTATTTATTTATCTCTGATGATCACAATACATGGACATCCTTGAAACACTCATCTACGTAGTTAAGTGTCTTGTCTTTCAAGTTGAATAAGCATGGCAAGGATTTAAAAAATAATGTTGCCAATCAAGGAAAGTGTCTTCTGAGCAGGAAAGTTGCATTCTGATATGTTAGAAATCTACCATGCTGGGTTTTCTCCTGTGGTTCAGGATCATAGCTAAGAGGTAGAATCTTCCTAGCTACAAGAGTGATGGTATCTCATTCCACTATTAAGTTTCAAGATCAGTATAGACAGAGTTAGATGCTTTATTATGCCAGTTGAGAGCTTGGAGAAGGCAAGCGTTCTCTGGGCTTCTGGATTTCTTTATAACATTTTAAACACTTATTTGGTAGAGGATAAGAAGACCTGGAATCATAGTGATTATAAATCGTGCATTAACCTCAAGGTCAGCAGTAGGAAACTACCAGCTGTTATGCAGGGAAAAAGTTGAGGCTTTCTACTTCAGTAAAGATTTACAGCCTTGGAAACCCTGTACAGCATCACTGTGAGTCGGAACAGACTCCATGGCACATAACCACCACCACCAAGGAAGCCTTGGAGACCTGGTGTGGCGCTGCAGTAATGTGCCGGACTGCAAAGTCAGTTTGAACTGCAAAGTTAATGGTTCAAGCTCACCAGCTGCTCCTTGGAAACCCTATACAGGGTCACTCTGGATCTGAACCGACCTGATAGCACCTAACAACAACAAGAAAGCCTTGGATTTTTTTCCAGTGCTTTGTGGGATATTTACTCATTTCTGTTTCCCAGCGTTTTGTGTCTGATTGGTTTTCCCACTGTTGCAGTGAACATTTTGCTTTAATGTTATGTGGAAAGTGTATTTCTAGAGACGTATTTTTGTTTGAGATGAATATAGGGCTATTTTTTCACCTTGGGAAAGTGTGTTTTTATCACACGAATACTTAAATCATCTTTGTCACCTCTTTGGTAATCCTTAGTAAGTAATTGTTACTGGGAATACAGAGCCAGGCTGGTACATACACCGATAGCCTCTGGTTCGCTCTAGAAAGAGAAGTGTTTGATTCGCTTATTAGAATCGGACTATACATAGCCACTACCCCACCACCACTAAGTACCAGGGAGAAGATCTTTGTACTAACTTCCCTGTGCAATTGAGACAAGCCATTGATAGTCGCAGTCCCTTTCTTCTGAATAGTGAGAGCTTTTTCTTAAAGAACCCCTACCAACACCAAAAACAGGCATTGGAAGAGTTAACTTCTAGATTTCTTTAAAATGTTTTAAACACTTATTTGGTAAAGGATAAGGAGTTCTGGTGGCATAGTGGGCATACAAGATATGACTATTTTCCCAGAGAAATTCTTACTTGATTAGGGAAAGGAGAAGACAGTGAACGGAGAGCAGATTGCATTGGCATCACTAGGTGGTTTTTTGGTTGTTTTTTTCCCATAAAGAAAGACCTTGCAATGTTTCTTACCCCCTGGGTTTATTATTTCTGTTTGATTTAGTTGCTTGTCATGTTTGGTATCTGTCCAACACCCCTGATACATGCAGACTCTTGGAAAAGATCTTTTCTTAATTATATTTTTGTCATTTCTCTCTGTGTTCCTTCGGAAGGAGTATGTGATCTTGTTCTTCCAACTTTAGATTATTTTTATAAAGATTTCTTTTCATACGTTTAAAGATTCCCCAATTTTTTCCCCCCTGATGTTAATTCATTTTGCTCTTTGCATTTATAAAGTAATAAAAAATGTTAAGGAGAAAGTAATTAATTTGGAATCTTTATGGTGAGAAATATTGCCATTTTGGTGTATTAACCTCAGAACTTCTTGTTCTGCATACAAGCTCTGTTCGGATGGTTGGTATACTTTTTAGCAACATGGAATCATCCAAGAAGTATTGTTTAACTGACAAGAAATTCCCCTAATTTGTGTTATAGTGAATATATTTTGGCTCTGTCTCATAAATATTGATAGTTTGCATAATATTACATTAGTTACTGATTATCTTTGTTGTTGTTGTTGTTAAGTGCCATTGAGTTGGTTCTGACCCATAGTGACCCTGTATAGGGTTTCCAAGGAGCTGCTGGTGAGCTTGAATCACTGACCTTGCAGTCCGGTGCATTAACCTACAACACCACACCAGGGCTCACTATCTTTCGTAGATGGTGATTGCTAACTTTATTTGGTCATTTTCTGATTGACATCTTTTTACCAATTTTCTACAGTAACAAGTAACCTTTAGAAGTGCCTATCAGTAAATAGCCATATATATCAATTTATGATGGTATCTCTGATAGCTTTCTTAAAATAGACTTCTGGTATAGGATTATTTGGTAGTTATTTCCTATAAGCTTGTGAATAAAAAAATCTACAATACTTTTGATGTATAAAGCTCTGTTAGAAATCTTAGATAGAGTAAAGTTGGGGGTAAGGTTGGAGGTTGAAGATGAAGACACAATTGGTATTGTACCTGACTTCATAGTCTTCTGTCGTAGTGTAAAGGTTCTATTTCTGCAACAAAATTTTGTGTCTACTTTTATAAGAAGCAGCATACCCACCCCCCCACCCCCCCAAAAAACAAAAACAACCCAAATCCCTTTATCCACTTAAGGAAATTTATGTGCATTTCTTTAAAGCTCATCAGTTAATTCTGAAATTCAGTTTAGTTTTTAGAATCTCTGGTCTAGCTGAAAGGGGACAATGCAGGGAGAAAAAGGTGGTAGTTTACTACCATACAGATTGTTGTTGTTGTTGTTGTTAAGTGCCATCGACTATGTTCGACTTATAGCGACCCTGTATAGGGTCTCCGAGGGGCGGCTGGTGGGTTTGAACTACCAACCTTGTGGTCCAGCGCATTACCCTGCAGCCAAACACCAGGATTCCTCCATACAGATAGTTGTTGTTGCTGTTTTTAAGTGCTGCCAAGTCTGTTATGACTTACAGCAGCTCTTTATACGGTTTCCAAGGAGTGGCTGGTGAGCTTGAACTGCCAAACTTGTGGTTCAAACTGACCTTGTAGTCTAGCGCATTAACCCAGAGTACCACACCATACAGATTATGACCTAGCAAACCACATGGGACTGTTCAACTATGTCCTATAAAGTCACAGTGAGACCATACTAACTTGGTAGCAAAGGGTTTGAGTTTGTTGTTATTTTTAAAGTAGTGCTGATGGGGCACAACTCAAAATGAAGAGAAACAGCTGTAAACATCCACTGAAAATCGGAACATGGAATGTATGAAGTATGAATCTGGGAAAATTGGAAGTTGTCAAAAATGAAATGGAACGCATAAACATTGATATCTTTGGCATTAGTGAGCTGAAATGGACTGGTATTGGCCATTTTGAATCTAACAATCACATGGTTTACTATGCAGGGAATGGCAACTTGAAGAGGAATGGTGTTGCATTCATCGTCAAAAAGAGCATATCCAGATCAGTCATTCGGTACAACTGTCTTTGATAGGATAATAGCCATGCGCCTACAGGGAAGCCCAGTTAATACCACTACTATTCATATTTACGCACCAACCACTAAAGCCAGTGAGGATGAAATAGAGGGATTCTACCAATTCTTCAATCTGAAATTGATCAAATATGCAATCAAGATGTATTGATCATTACTGTTGATTGCAAAGCAAAGGTTGGGAGCAAAGAGGAAGGATCACTTGTTGGAAAATATGGCCTTAATGATAGAAATGATGCTGGAGAACACATGATAGAATTCTGTAAAACCAATGATATGTTAATTTCAAATACCTTCTTTAGACAGCATAACAGATGACTATACACATGGACCTCACCAGATAGAAAACATAGAAATCAAATTGACTACATCTGTGGAAAGAGAAGGTGGAAAATCTCCATATCATCAGTCAAAACAAGGCCAGGGGCAGACTGTGGAACAGACCTTCAATTACTCATATGCAAATTCAAACTGAAGCAAGTCCACGAGAGCCAAAATATGTCCTTGAATTTATCCCACCTGAATTTAGAGATCATCAACAGAACAGAT
This sequence comes from Chrysochloris asiatica, assembly GCF_000296735.1. Lineage (NCBI taxonomy): Eukaryota > Metazoa > Chordata > Mammalia > Afrosoricida > Chrysochloridae > Chrysochloris > Chrysochloris asiatica. The sequence goes on from NW_006408682.1 coordinate 5,052,988, forward strand.
TTGATACATTAAACACTAAAGACCGAAGACCAGAAGAGTTGTGGGATGACATCAAGAACATTATACATGAAGAGAGCAAAAAGTCATTAAGAAGACAAGAAAAAAGGAAAAGGTCAAAA
>NW_006408682.1:5054181-5102379 GCF_000296735.1 Chrysochloris asiatica
ACTCATTAACAACCTGAGATATGCAGATGATACAACCTTGTTTGCTGAAAGTGAAGAGGACTTAAAACATTTACTGATGAAGATCAAAGAGCACAACCTTTGGTATGGATTGCATCTCAGTGTCAAGAAAACAAAAATCGTCACCATTGGATCAATAAACAACATTCTTATCAACGGAGAAAAGATTGAAGTTGTTAAGGAATTCATTCTTCTTGGGTCAACTATCAACACTCACGGAAGCAGCAGTCAAGAGATTAAACTACGTATTGCATTAGACAAATCTCCTGCACAAGCCCCGTTTTAAAGTGTTGAAGAGCAAGGATGTCAGATTGAGAACTAAGGTGCACCTGACCAAATCCATGCTATTTTCAATAACCTCATATGCATGTGAAAGCTGGACAGTGAATAAGGAAGACCGTAGAAGAATTGTTGCCTTTGAGTTCTGGTGTTCAAGGAGAATATTGAATGTGACATGGGCTGCCAAAAGAACCAATAGATCCGTTTTGGAAGAAGTGCAGTCAGAGCTCTCTTAGAGGCCAAGATGACCAAACTTCGTCTCTCATATTTCGGACATATTGTCTGGAGAGACTAGTCGCTGAAGAATGATATCATGTTTGGTAAGGTGGAGGGTCAGAGGAAAAGAGGAAGACCTCCAACGAGATGGATTGGCCAAGTGGCAGCATCGATGGACTCACGTGTGACAACAATAATGAGGTTGGCCCAGGATCAGGCAGTGTTTCGTTCTGCTGTGCATAATGTCGCTCTGGGTCGATACCGATTCGATGGCACCTAACAACAATTCTACATGCAGCAGGTACATGGCTCTGGAGATGGGCAAAGGGATGCATACTAGGGTACCATAGCCCAAATACAAGCTGGTCCAGCAGCTGGTGGTAGCTGTTACTTGCTTGGGTTCAGTGGTGCCAGTCCTGTGTGAAGCGCAGAAACAGAATAACCCGAGTACAGGCATACAACGCCTGGGCCTCAGGTAGACATGTGATCCTTCTGTACTTGTGGATGTCTTACTGGCCCCAGTGCTCCTGTGGGATTGGGAGATTCAAATGGCCCAATTATCCCCAGGTATCTGCTAGACTTGGGGCAAAATGGTCATGGCTGTGGTGTGTTGGCCTCGCCCACCTAAGTGTCCTCTCTTACCTGGGTGAGCAGCCCCATGCACCTCTGGTGAGGGCGTAACAAGTGATTGCTTCCTGTTTTGAATAAAGCAGTTTACAGAGCTCCTGTTGGTCAGGGGGCTGTTTTAAAAACTCAGGGGTGGACTGGCTTGGGTCAGCTACTGGGAATCAAACCTCAGGGTCAGCATGTACCGAGACTGAGACTTAACATTGAATAGATTTGGATAGGAAGTCAGCAACATGTAAAAAAAATACTGGTAAAAAAAAAACCCAAAAATGCTTAGGAAAATGATGTGTGCGGTGGAGGTGGAGTTTCTGTGTCTTCAACACAGCTCTTGAAAGAATGCTGTCTATTTTATGGATCTTTGTGAACCAAGCATAAAGTCAGCCAGTTAGTCATTCAAACCTCAGAGGACGAGCTAAGATAGTTATTTAAAACAATACGTTTCCTCTGTGACACGCCTATAGCTGTGTTTAATTTTCTGCAGCATTAGCTTCAAGGGAGACCCAGCTGAGACCTAGATCTTAGAGTGTTCTGCTGAGACATTTGTATTTCCTGTTAAAGGTCTCTAAAACTATAAATGTCACCCTTCTGTTTTGCATATTAAAAGATCTTAATTTGAATGCAATGCATCTTTGTTCTTTCAGAAAGTGATGGTTATAATCATTTCTACAATGGGCCAGCTTTAAGTGCCAGGCTCACCTAGTTTGAGTTGTTAATAACCTTCCCAAGGCTCATTTATTTCTGTAGTACATTTAGGAATATAAGCTGTCTTCACGTGCCCTAAATATTGTAATTTGTGTTCAAAGTTATAACATCCTAAGGTGCTATTGAAAAAATTTTTGAGTCTGGATGTGATATTTTTAGAGTTCACAAACCATTTCAGGAATATAAATCCAAGGTAATGTCAAAATCATTTTTGAGCACTCTTAAAGTTATATACAATTTTGAGGGAAATGAATACGTTAGCACCTGTTTTGCTAGGCTTAGGGAAGAGGTCCAGAAATTGCTTCAACTAAGTGATTATGTGAAACAAAACCTTCACATGGTACTCTTAGAAAGATGTTGACCTCATTTCATCTTTTGAAGTTGCATTCTCTTCTTAATTGTTGCAGGTTATTTACTTGTATCCTTCATGTCATGAAGTTAGAAGATGTTAGTTCAAGTCTATGATTAACAAGAAAAGTGTAACGTGGGATTGATTAAATTGGAGTATCTGGCGTTTGCTCTTTAGATGGTCTAGCTCTGTGCAGCCATGGTTTGAATTTGCATATATTCCAGGTATCATTATGCTCTGGGCCTGCCTTTGGAGAAAAATGTTTCAGTCAAGACTTTTCACAGTTGTCATAGAAATAATATTCATTTACCCCATCTCTAAGCTAGCTATGTTTTGTAAGTTTGGCTATTATTTAATAATTATATGCCAGATCCATTTTTTTGACATTATTTTAAATAATTTATTAGCAGTGTAAAAATGACAGTGTAAAAAAGGAGCTCTGGTAGCGTAGTGGTTACAAATCGGGCTGCGAACCACAAGGTCAGCAGTTCGAAACTACCAGCTGCTCCGCGGGAGAAAGATGAGGCTTTCTACTCCTGTAAAGATTTACAGCCTCGGAAACCCTGTTCAGGGTCGCTATGAGTCAGAACTGACTTGATGGCACTTAACAACAACACAAATGACAGTATTGAATTAAAACCCCCACATTCAATAAATATCCATGAGTATCTGCTGATATAGAGTCCTTATGTGGCATTGCAGGATAAGCACTGGACTACTATCTGCAAAGTCGACAATTCAAACCCACCAGCTACTCCTCAGAAATCCTATAAAGTGTCACTATGAGTTGTAAATTACTTGAAAACAACAACTTGTGCTGATGTGAATGAATTATTGAATCAACAAATAAATGAGGAAGATGGGTGAAATCTAAGTAGGTGGTACTTATTTCTCCTTCTCTTGAGTGTTGACAGTTTTTAGTGCCTCTTTTCCAAAGACCAGAGTTTGGAAAGTGAAACAATAACATGAGAGTGGAGAAACCTAAGAGGTGACCTTGACCAGGTGACCTTGACCAGGTGATCAAACGTCCTTAGCATTATCAGTGATGAGTCAAGGTGATGTCTTGTATCTCTGATAGAATGTGATGAGAAGACATTTCAGCACAGGAAGGGTTTTCTTCCCCCAAACCGATAACCCCAGATTAATCATCAGAAAACAGCAGACAGTCCAAAGTAGAGGGACACAAAATACATGACTTGTTTTCTTCAAAAAGATCATGGTCTTCTGAATGCACCTATCAAGAGACGGAGGGTGGCAGAATGGATAAGAAAACAAGATCCCTCAATATGCTGTCTGCAAGAGACACATCTCACACACAAAGACAGAGACAGGTTAAAAGTAAAAGGATGGGGGAAAATATACCAGGCTAACTGCATCAAAAAAAGATCAGGAGTGGCAGTGCTAATCTCAGACAAAATTAACTTTAAGACAAAAGCCAGCATAATAGATAAAGATGGTCATTATCTCATGATTAAAGGGACAATTGAACAAAATGAAATAACCATATTAAATATCTATGCTCCCAATGAAAGAGCCCCAAAATATCTAAAACAAACTCTAGCAGATTTGAAGAAAGAAATAGATGAATCTACAATAATAGTGGGAGACTTTAATACACCACTCTCAAAAATGGACAGAACAACCAGAAAGAAACTTGACAAAGACACAGAAGGGCTGAACAACATAATTAACCAACTAGACCTTATAGATATATATAGAGCATTCAACCCAACAACTACACAATACACTTTCTTTTCAAGTGCACATGGAACATTCTCCAGAATAGATCATGTTTTAGGCCACAAAACAAGTCTCCATAAATTTACAAACATCAAAATACTACAAAGCATATTCTCAGACCACAAGGCTATCAAATTAGAAATCAACAATAGAAAAACCAAGGAAGCCAAGACAAATACATGGAAACTGAACAACACTCTGCTGAAAAGCGACTGGGTAGTAGAAGAAATCAAGCGAGAATTTGCAAAGTTTCTCGAAATCAATGAGAATGAAAACACAACATACCAAAATCTCTGGGACACGGCGAAAGCGGTGCTGAGAGGACAATTTATAGCAATAAACGCACACACCCAAAAAGAAGAAAAAACTAAAATTAACACATTAACACGGCATCTACAACAATTAGAAACGGACCAACAGAGGGAACCCACAGTCACTAAAAGAAAAGAAATAATAAAGATCAGAGCAGAAATAAATGAGATAGAAAACAGAAAAACTATAGAAACAATCAACAAGACGAGAAGCTGGTTCTTTGAAAGAATTAATAAAATCGACAGACCACTGGCAAACCTAACAAAAGAAAAGAGAGAGAGGACACAAATAACACGCATTAGAAACCACATGGGTGAAGTCACAATGGAACCAAACGAAATAAAAAGGATAATAACAGAATACTATGAAGAGTTATACTCCAACAAATTTGAAAATTTAAAAGAGATGGATACATTTTTGGATAAACACGACCTACCAAAAAGATCATGGTCTTGAAAAACCAGGGACTCTTTTGAACTGTCACACGAGAGGACACAGAGTGGCACACACTGGGAAAATGCAAAAAAAGCCTTTAATTTAGCTAGTAGTATTGTACTAATGCTAACTTCTTGATTTTTAGAAATATACCATGGTTAGTTAAGATGTAATATGTAGATGGTCCAAATGGTTAAACTCTTGGTTGCCAACTGAAATGTTGACAGTTTGAGTTGACCCAGAGGTAGCTTGGAAGAAAGGCTTGCTGATCTACTTCTGAAAGATCAGCCATTGGAAACCCTATGGTGCACAGTCCTATTCTGACCCACATGAGGTCTCCATAAGTCAGAATTGACTCAACAGCAACCAGCTTGGTTTTCCATGAGACTTCTGACACACTTGATCGTTTTTTTAATTGTATATATATTTTTTGCTATATTAGACTTTCTAATTATATTAGAATTTCTTCACCTAATTTTGCTAATTGCTGCTTCATTGTTCCATCTTTCTTCACCCCAAATTTTAAGAAGTGCTCACCAGTATTAAATATGCTATATTCTTGAAATTGAGTCCTGGTGTGGCGCTGTGGGTGAATGCGTCAGACTGCAAAGCCGTTTGAACTGCCATGTTGGAAGTTCAAACTCACCAGTGTCTCCTTGGAAACCCTATACAGGGTCGCTATGGGTAGTAACCGACTCAACAGCACTTAATAACAACAACAACAACAACATTCTTGAGATAGTCACACTTTTGTGTTCAAATTTTGTTGCACCATCCCAGTACAGCAGTTGTATTGTTTCCATTCTTTTTTGTTTTTTGTTTTTATTTTTCAACAGGAATTGCTTTAAAATTCTGAATCCTATTTTCTGAAATTATAACTTTTGATTATAATTTGGAGATTTTATCATTTGATTCATTATTGATATCATGGTCAGAAAATGCTCACTTTCCATGATTATTAATATCCATGCTCAGAATGCATGCTTTAGCTGATGATGGAATTGGAGAGAGGAACTTAACTGTAAAAGTTTGTATCATTGATAACTTTGTTTTAAATGCTTCCTGTGTAGGAATAGAACTCTCTAGAAGAGTCATTATTATTATTATATGAGAGTCAATACATAAGATAGTTTCATGATAAGTAAGAGTAAACTTTTTTTTTTCTCCTGAGTTTTCAAGGCATTTCCATGGAAATGATTTACCTTAGGACTTAATATTCACAATTAAAAGTAAAACTTTCAGAAAATTGCATTTTAGACTATACCTAGATTTATATATTAAGAGTGTAGGTAGGTAGAGATGATGGCATGGAGAGATGGAGCAGCTGAGGATTCTAGACTCATGGAGGGAGAGGGGATGTGTGTGGGTGGTCGGTGGGCAGGGTTTGCCCTTTGGCTGTTTGAATGATTGTATATCCCTGAGTGTTTTGGTGCACATCCAAAAAAACAACCCAGAGGGAATAGAAGCAAATACTGTTGAATGATGAAGCATGCAGGGGATTGCAGTCATTGCAATGAAACAAACTGATGTTCCCCATGTAAACTATCAGTCAATTCACAGTAAAAACTTAAAAAGAAAAAGAAAAGAAAAGAAAAGAGTGTAGGTAGTTTGGAATTAGGAAACTCTAAGTGTTTGACTTTCTTTGCCTCGTTCCCTAGCATCTGTTCCCTTTCTCTGTTGATACTGTGCTAAGTAGTTTTATGCAAAATACTATTGCTACTTTTAAACTTAGTTTTGAGATGAAAAAAGTTAGAGTTCTATATTTTTCAATGAGTTGAAGTGTGGATGAGCTTTTTTTTAACTTCAAAACAAGAAATGTGTAGTACTTTCTAAGATGTTTTTTAAATGTTCCAAATTTAAATAACATTTTTCAAAGTCAAGCGACATTGATCACATGTTGCTCTTTATCTTCACTGTAGTTTAAGAAAGTGAGTTGAAATCTTCATAATTTAATGTAATTTGAAACGTTTGTATTTTGTCATCTCTTATATACTTATCCTTAAGGAGCTCTGGTAGCACAGTGGTTTTGAATCGGGCTGCTAACCTCAAGGTTGGCAGTTCGAAACTACCAGCTGTTCCACGGGAGAAAGATGAGGCTTTATGCTCCTGTAAAGATATACAGCCTCGGGAACCCTGTGCAGGGTCGCTATGAGTCGGAACGAATCCACGGTACGTAACAACAACAGTATATACCTATCCTTAGTTTACAGTGTATAGGTCAGAAATGATGGTTCCATTTCAGTGTTTCTGACCTTCTTTATTGACTTTGGAATAAAAATAATGCTTATAGCTCTGTGTAGCTGAGTGAGACTTGGCTGCTGGCTGAAACATTTGATATTCAAGTCTACCCACCAACACCTCAGAAGAAAGACCTGGCGATAGATAGACTTCTGAAAAATTAGCCGTTGAAAACTCAAAGGAGGACCATTCAACTCTAACACACTTGGATTTTCCGTGAATCAGATTTGACACCAGGATAAGTGTTATGGCCTCAGGAGAATTGAGCAGCCATGTTGGTTTGTCTAAGTCATGTGGAGAAGCTAGAATGGGCACTGCTGCTACAGAAGCTGCTCTTTATCTCTCACAATCCAGCAGAAGATAGCAACAACCTCTTCCCTACCACCTTCTGAACATTTCCATGGGTTAAAGAAGATAAACCCAGTCATACCTATAAACAGATCGTTGTACTCCGAATCGTTTTTTTGTTTTGTTAAATGTTTTGTTGTGAATTATGTGATAGTTTACATCGCCGAATCAGTTTTAAAGCCATTTCATTCATGGTTATTCCTAAGACTATGGAGTCCTAGTGTGGCACTGTAAGATCAGCACTGAACTGCTAACCACAAGATTAGTGGTTCAAATCCACTAGCTGCTCCTTGGAAACCCTATATAGGATAGCTACTGCTTGGATGGGACTCAACAGCACTTAACAATAACATGTAGTATTTATACAGGAAATAATGAAGATGTGATTTGTGAGTCAAAATTATGTCATTGTTTTTTGGTTTTTCTTCTTCTACTTTATATATACGAATACGGCAGTCTATTGTTTTGTGAAAGATAGGATGTAAAAGGGAAGCCACAAAGAGGAACAAGGATAACTGTTGTTTCAGGAAGGGGATTGTTATCATTTAGATGAGACAGAGCGTATGATTGGTTAAAAGCAAAGTTGATGATCTTGTCTATTAACTTTTACTCAATTCATAACTTTAAAGAAAAGAATGCAGCAGATTCTTTCAGAAAGGGATCATGTGTAGTATGACTGGCTATCAGAGCTTTCTTTTTTCCAGGTAAGTGTATATTCCTGGTTAGCTCAGGTATGAGAGGTTTGAAATCTCATAAATCAGAAGTTGAGCAGAAATTGGACATTGAAACCGATAAATTCAACCATGGGAACCAGGCCGATCACCCTAATCTCCAAAGCTTTTCTCAGAACTTCTCAGAACCTGTTACAGCAGACACTGAAAGAGATCTTCATTTCAACTCTGAAACTCTGTGCATCTTGGCATTCTGAACTGAGGAAGCTGGCTAGGAACTACTACTACAGATTGTAGTTCTATCAAGTAGCCTGAATAAGGCTAAATTTTGCTAATTTTTCTCTTCTTGCTTTCTCTATAGTCTTCTTCATGGACAGATTTTTTGTCTTCAGAGAAATCTGTGCTCTATTAGTGAACTCTGGAAATGACAGAGCCTTTATAAGTTGCCCTGATCTCCCTGAGAGGTTTTGGCCCATCCTTTTTCATGGCAGATCTCTTTGTGTTGAAACATGATGCAGATTCATGTTCCTGGGTTTATTTTTCTCATCTACTATTAACACTTTTAGAAAGGAGCTAGGCAACAGTAGTTAAGAGGTAAAATTCCATTGTTATTCTTCTATTTCTGTCAATGTATCTACCTGAAGTTTTTTCTGTGTGACTGGAAATTGATTTGCAAAATTAATTGTAATTCTCAATGTGTACTTCTGTATTTAACAAGAATTCCAATGTGAATATTCTTCTGATATGTTCAGCATTCTTGAGTTTCTCACTTATATACATTTTATTATTTAGAATCTATAGAGCAAATATCACAGAGACTCAAAAAGTCATGAATTATTGTTCAGAAATTTCAGGCCAGAATACGTTTTAAGAACTGTACATGATTGCTTTAACATTTCTGAGGGGAGAAAAAAAAAAAAGACAGTATTTGAAGTTAGAAATGCTAGAAGACTTTATTTTGCATATTAATAAAAGATAAAAGGCACTTAGATAAATTATATTCATGTTTTGTTAATAATTTATGTTCCAAACTTAAACTCAACTTTTAAAGAAAATTGAAATGAGTATTAAAAAATATTGATTAAGTATGAAATGTGAGTTTGCTGGTGCCGTAATAAATTTTTGGGGGTTCCAAAATTTTTTTTAAAATATCTGGATTTTTGCTCCTCAAGTGTCTCTTGTTGCAAAATGGACCTCAGTTTAGTAAAGAATATATGAGGGGGCTTCCGAAAGTTTGTGGAAATTTTCCATTAACTTTTCATTCCATTTTCCACAAACTTTCTGAAGCCCCCCTCGTATCTGTTACTAATGACTTTAATAACCTGTTCCCTCTGTAGCATTTTTCCAGGAGAATGCTGCTGGTGGTGTCTGTGTGCTGTCAGATCAGATTCCGACTTGTCTAGGATTGTAGGATTGCTGAGGCTGTAAATCTCTACGGGAGTATAAAGCTTCATCTCTCTCCCATGGAGTGTCTGCTATATTCAAACTGCTGACCTTGCATTTAGCAGCCCATGTGGCACTGTGGGTTATTGTGCCTGACTGAAAAGCCATTTGAACTGTAAGGTCGGTGGTTCAAGCTCACCAGCTGCTCCTTGGAAACCCTGTACAGGTTCGCTATGGGTCGGAATCGACTCAACGGCACTTGACAACAAAAACACTACTGTGAGTCGCTGGTTGTTAACATCTCATAAATTTTCACTTTTGCATTACTCTTAAGACCATGCTGTATAAAATGTCATCTTCAAGAGGCATTACAATCCAAAAGATAAACTCGGGCCCCAAAGTCAAGAAGGGGATCTGCTATGTTTTATCAGCAGTATACTTATTAATAATTTTAGCAAACATCCTAATTTTTCTAAGCAACAGTTTACTAGTAATCTCGTCTGAATTTTATGTTTCCAGCTACACAGTCTATAAATGATTTTCTTTATTTCTTTTTGTGAATCATTTCTCGGAGAATTGATAACACAGAAAATTGAATTCTCTTTGACCACAATTACAGAGTTGAAAAATGTTATTAATTGAAAATCTTAGACTCACGTGGAAATAATTTGAAGCTGTATGATGGATTTGTGGTGGTGTTGTTAAGTGCCATTGAGTTAGTTCTGACTCATAGTGACCCTGTGTAGAGATTCCAAGGAGCTGCTGGTGAGCTTGAACCACCGACTTTGCAATTCACACTAACCTTGCAGTCCAGCACATTAACCCGCAGCACTACACCAGGATGTTGTTGTTGTTAAGTGCCATCGAGTCAGCTCTGACTCATTGTGACCCTTTATAGGATTTCTAAGAAGCAGCTGTTGCACTTGAACTGCCAACCTTGTAGTTCAAACCCACCTTACAGTCCAGTATACATCAGGATGCATAGAGGATGCAAAAGTGAAATTTATGTGCATTGACTATTTGATACTTTTTAATATGGCATGATTCCTTGTGCTTTTTAAAAAGCTGTTTGGGATTTTTGCATCAAAGCAAAGTGGAAATGCCATTTGGTTTCCTATGCTAACATTGAAATGTTTGTTACTTCCAGAATGTTCATGAAATTGTACTATATTTCTGCAACATAGCATGTAGACTAGCCGAGGAATCTGACCATCAGCTAAATAACTGCTTCTATGAGATAAAGCCTCAGAGTCCCTCTTTCCTGTGCCAGGAATAAGCTTGTATCCCAAGGCATTGTGTGGGTGCTGTGAGATTTCTTTCTATTGAATTGTAATTGACTGGGGAGGGGGAAGGTTAAGAGAACATGCATACTTCCTTGACACTGAAAAAGATTTCCTCCTTAACTAGAATACTGCCATCAGTGAGTAGCAAATTAATATGCATTTCCCAGCCTGGGTGGCTTTTTGACACCTGATGATGTGGCAGTATACATTTAGATGATAAGGAAAATCCCTGATCACAGCAGTAACATCTGTTTTTTTCTGGCAAGAGAAAAAATTTCCCACCCAGCACAAAGCTGAGTGGCTGTTTGGAGCATTCTCATAAGTGGCGGATTAAAGTTATAATTAAAAAAAGGGAGAGTTATTCCTTATGGTATTTTTTCTTGTATAGCATTTTAGATAAACAAGTGAGTTTTGCAGTTTTAAATGATTTCTTGTCACTAGCACTTGTAACAGTCCTTTTGGCTTTGCATATTGGTACTGTTGATAGACTTTTAGGATAATAAAGACATTGATTTGATCTTGAAATTAAATAGATTTACCATATTTTCCAGTGTATTGTAAATGCAGCTCTAACTTGATGTGAAGATATTAATGGAAATAAATTTTATTGGAATGGTTTTCTCTTTAAGTTTTGAAATATGTTATTTAAAATTTTTGACTTTCTTGTTAATTAACTATAGTTTGATCCAAGATTCCTTGGTGGTGCCATGGGTTAAGTGTTGGGCTACTAACTACAAGGTTAGTGGTTCAAACCCATCAGATGTTCTGAAGGAGCAAGGTGAAGCTGCCCTTTTCCCTAAAGATTCACAGTTTCTGAAAAACTCATAGAGAGAGAAGTTTCTACTCTGTTCTCGACTCTTTCTGATAGGGTTGCTATGGGTTGGAATTGATTTGATGCTAGTAGGTTTTGGGATTTTATAGTTTGTTCCATAAATGAAGCGTACAGTCTTGTACGTTGTTCGGTGCTGTCGAATTGGTTCCAGCTCATAGCAATACTGCACAGGATCCTGTTGGTGGGTTTGAATCTCTGACCTTGTGGTTAATAGTCCAGTGCTTGTCCTATAACACCACACCAGGACTGAATAGACATAGTTAAGACAACCACATTATTTTGAAGATGACTTGGCATAAAAACGGACATTTTAAAATGAAACAGAATAGAATAGAATATGTAAAACTTGAAAGGAAACAGAATATTCAAGTGTATACTTGAAATACAAAGTACACTGCCTCATTTAGATTCGTTGACATTCTCACATTAAAATTACTGGATTACAGCTTTACATGAGTACATGCCTGTAATATACTTATCCGAACTTTAAGCACAGTGAAAGGAAACACATGACTGAAATGCTAGTTACTCAGTCTCACTCACTACCTTCAGGTCAATTTTGACACATAGCCACGCTTCTAGGGAAGAGTAGATCTGTTCTATAGGATTCCCTATGGAAATGTTTGTAAAACTTGCATAATGCGATCAACAAGATAATATGCAGGAGTTGGAATCCACTAATTGACACACAGTAACAACAACAACATAGCAATTAGTTATCTATTGTAGAATTTTTGCTGAAAATTGATAGTGATTCAAGAGTACCATAAATGACTAGATTTTTTATATATAATGCAGTAATTGACTTACAGATTTATTGTTGACTTTATCATAGCAATGTTGAGTTACAGAACTTTTTGTGATGAGTCCATTGCTAATTTAATTTTTCTTATCCATTAACTGCTCAAAGTTGATTCTAAAAATAAAATTTTACAGAACCTTCCAGGTGCGGTTAAAAAGGATCAGCCTTTTGATTTTTCATCATAGTCTGCCTTAATGAAATTGTAATGTGTGAATTCACGTCATAATTGGATGCAATATATAATTACCTACTTGCTATAGCTGCAGAAATTGTGCACTTCTGTTTTTAACTGCAAGTGGACATAGTTCCCTTCCCCACAGATATTGTATACTTTAGTTGTGACATTAAATCAAAGTAGGTATAAAACAATGGTTATGCATTTTTAAATCTGAAAATATAGTTAATATTTCAGTAGAGATTTTTTTTTTCACTTTTTATTTTTATCTTTAACCTTTTAAAAACATTTCCTTACCAATTAAATGTATATATTAAAGTGTTCTTTTAAAATTCTGGAATTCTGAAACCTTGTGAAGATAGGAAACGTAAAACTATTCAAGGAGAAGCTCTCCCGGTGGGTGTCAACCACTGTGGTAAATGTTTGGGTTTAAAAGTGCGTGGTGGTGTTCTGCCCAGGTTTAACTGTGAGAGTGGAAATAGCCAGTTTTAACCATTAAGTTGTAAGTTAGAGCTACAACTAGAAGTCAAATTAGAAGTTAGTAGCAACAAACACATTCAGTTGAGAATCATGAGAATCATGGAATACTTCTTAGGGTATCTTTTGAACTGCTCTTTAAAAAATGTCAAGTATTTTTATAGAAGAAATGTTATTGGAAATCCAGTGTCAAAACAGATGTAAGTGTAGTTCTCAAGGTGTGTGTGGTACACAGTACACAGTATCTAAATGTTACTCTGGTCGCCTTACAGTGTTTGGTATATAGGTGCTCTAGTGGCATAGTGGTTACAAATTGGGCTGCTAACCTCAATGTCATCAGTTCAAAACTGCCAGCTGTTCCACGGGAGAAAGATGAGACTTTCTACTTTCATAGAGATTTACAGCCTTGGAAATCTTATGCTGGGTCGCTATGAGTTGGTACCAACTGCACAGCACATAACCACCACCACCACCACCGCCATGTGATTCAACCTACACTTTAGAAAAATTCTGAGTTGCAAAGAAGTGTAGAGCATTGCTGGGGAAGTCAAGGCTTGAGCAGTAGTCAGTTCGAAAGCTTTTGTAAAAGTTTTATACGAGAGAGAAATTAGCCTTGCATTCGGACTATGATAACTAGCAAAGAACATTGACTCAACCTAACTTAACAACTGTCAAGATTAGAGGAGAAAGAAAGAGATGAAGATGATTCTTAACCTCTTTATGAAGGCTGTGTGGATGATAAAGGGAGGTCAATTTCATTTTGGCTCTGTTGGGTTTTGAAGTATTATGGAGACATCTTGTTGGGAACGTAGATCTTGTATTCATGAAAAGATTAGTGATCTATACCCAGAAGTTGTCAGAGTAGATTGCACTCTTTTTATAAGCTTGTCCAGGGAGACAGTAGTAAGCAATCCATAGGTATACCCAGTGAGGGCCATTTAAGGAGAAACAAATAACGAAAGAGATTCAGAAGGAACAAAGGAATACCAGTAGCTTACTGGGTTCTAGGAACCATAGAAAACAAGAATTTCAGAGTGTCTGATCTCTTAATTTAGTAGACATATTTTTTCCCTTTGCAAGGGATATTTTGGCACCATGCAAACGTCTAGTTTCCCATCAACTTTTCACCTGACGCTTTTTGCATCCATTGATTATCCTTGCCTGCATGAATTATTTCATTAGGAGTTTGAAAATGGTGATTTTTCTATTATTTATTCTACTTCCATTACTTGGCACTTTTTTGAAAAGATATGCTTCCCCTCATCAATTGGCACTGATTGATTTCTCTAAAATGCAGTTCCTACTGAAAAAGCAGGAGAGAGTTTTAATACTCTCTGTTTAATTATTCATTTCAAAGTAAGATGTCGGTATAATAATTACCTCCAGTGGAAGTTAATGAATATCCAAGCCAGATCCTGAGTCAGTAGTAGTCCCAAGATCCCTGCCACAAAATGGTCTTGGTTGTTTTTAGTTTTTCTTATCTCTTTAATAAACCATTTGAGGCTCTGTCCTTAATAAGTTAATCTACCCTTAGTAACTTTACAATTTCCTTTTTGCTATTATGTTTATTAGCTCCCCTGTGAAATGTTTTGCTCCCTTTGTTCTAAAGTTGTCGTGTTCAAGTTTGAGAGAGAGGCTTGTAGTAAGTAGTATTTGGACTCCCTTGATGGTGCAAACAGTTGACATTCTCAGCAACTAATCTAAAAGGTGCAATTGGCAGACTGATTATTGTAATTGTTGTAAGTGAACGCTGTTGTTGTTAAGTACCTTGGAGACGGTTGGTTCTGACTCATAGTGACCCTACACAGGGTTTCTGAGGCTGCAACTCTTTACGGGAGCAGAAGGCCTCATCTTTGTCCCACAGAACCACTGGTAGTTTCGAACTGCCGACCTTGAGGTTAGCAGCCTGAATCATAACCACTACGCTACTCTACACCTGTAAAAAGTTAAATTGCCAACAGTTGTGTGATAGATGTTTTTAAAACAATGACAACAAAAAAAAGGGGGAGTTGCCAAGGCTTCTATGTCCAACCAGAAGCCTCGTGAGATTTGGTGTCTCAGTTTGGACGTTTAGGGTCATGATATCATTGGCTTGATCACTTGTTTAATAATTGTGTTCTATTAAACTTAGGGGACTTTGACTTGGTGTCACTGGGGGAAAGGAACAGCTAGAAAAGGAGGATGAGAATAGTCCTACAATATCCCTGGATTGTACATGTGCTAACAGTTGAGTTTTGTTTGTTCCTGGGATTTTAAACGCTTGCAAGGGGCCATTCAATGTATAGCAATTGGTCTGTAGTCCTCTGGAGCAACAAAGGACGAAGGAGACTCAGGGATGGGAGAAGGATTCAGAGTGTGTGTGGGTAATTGCCTCCGTGGACAAATACCTCCTCTGCTGCACTACCAGAATTGGGTGGTGCCTGGAGACCATTGCTGTATGTTTGAATGAAAGGTTCTATGGAAGAATCCTGACCAACAGTGGGGGGATGCAGAACATCATTTTAATTCTCATTGACTCCAGGCTTTGTGGAACTCCTCTGCAGGCTGAATACGTCCCCCGTGCCTGAGATAGTCAGAGTGACAATAGCAACTCAGAAGATTAGATGGGAAACTTCGGGGCATTGAGTTGATGGTAATGGAGAGGAGGAATCCCTCAGAGAAGGAGGCTGAGAATGGCTGCACCCTGTGAATGATTTGTACATGTAGTAGCTGTTGAGTTGGTATATGTTAGGCTTGGGTATTCTCAACAATAATAAAATAAGATTTAAAATGTAATTATATAGTATGATTTGATTAATGAAGACTAAAGGAGCTCTGGTAACGTAGTGGTTATGAATTGGGCTGCGAACCTTAAGGTCAGCGGTTCAAAACTACCAGCTACTCCGTGGGAGAAAGATGAGGCTTTCTATTCCCATAAAGATTTACACCCTCGGAAACCCTGTACAGGGTCGCTGTGGGTCGGAACTGACTCAACGGCACTTAACAACAACAACAACAACAAAGCCAAATGACTTAGGATTATTGATGAAAATATTTATTTTTCTCTTAAAATGGAGTATGGATATAAGTGGGTCTAATGGAGCCCTGGAGTCCTGGTGTGGTGCTGTGGTTAATGGGCTGGATTGCGAAGTCGGTTTCAGTTGCAAGGTTGGCGGTTCAGGCTCACCAGATGCTCCTAAGAAGCCCTATACTGGGTCGGAACTGACTCAATGGCACTTAATAATAGCAACAACAATGGAGTCCTGGCATGCGCCTTAGGATAAGCACTGGACTGCTAACCACAAGGTTGGTGGTTCAAACACCAGCCATTTCTCGGAACCACTATATAGAGACACTGTGAGTCGAAACTAACTTGAAAGCACTCAATAGCAACCATGGAGTCCTGGTGTGGTACTGTAGGGATAAGCCCTGGTCATTGGTTCAAACCTACCAGCTGCTCCTTGGAAACCCTATAAAGGGCGACTCTGAGTAGAACTGACTTGATGGCATTAGCAACAACAACAGTGGAGGTTAGGGAGCTTTGGTGACACTGTAGGGTAAACACTGAAGTGCTAACCACAAGGTCAGCAGTTCAAGCCTATCTCAGCTACTCTGCAGGAGAAAGATGAGACTTTCTGCTCCAGGGAAAATTTACAGCCTCAGAAATCCTATATAGGATCCCTTTGAGTCAGAACCAACTTGACGGCACTTAACAACAACAATAAATGGAGTTTAGCATTTTAAATTTGTTCTTGTAGGAGGTATTTAGGGTTTAGTTGCTGTACTAAAATGTATGATGCTTTTTTACTTTAACTTTTAATTTATTTTCAAACAATTTTGTTGTTCTGGGAGTATTAATTGAATATCAAGTAGCTAAGTTTTTATGTAAACACACCACTTGGATAAGCATGTGCAAGTGAACAGTTAATACATCTGTCATGTACCAGGTAGCATGATAGACTAATGCTTCTTCTTTACTTGCTGTTTGAGTTCATGCTGAAACTAGCTTCTGAAGTAACAGAACAGATCTATACTAGAACTGTAACTACCATGTACAAGTCACAAAACTTGAAGGATCCCAGTAAGGTCCAAATTCATTTGCTTTTCTTGTTTTAAACAATTGTGGTGAATTGTAGAAATTACTTTTTAATATAATTGTGAAATATGACAGAAGACAACTGTATTTTGGGAGTATGTGCTTGGCTTGGGGAGAATGAGTTGGGCATGAGTACAGAGTATAGTGTTTTGTTAGCTGTGTGCACGGATGTGTGTGGCTAACTTCTCTGATAGAGTCATTCATCTTCCCTCTCCTCAGCACAAGACTAAATTTCTTAGGTCTAGTCTCGGTGGGGAACACAGTGTCTCCATACAATAAGCACTGGACTATGAACCACAAGGTCCATGGTTCAAGCTCATCAGTCTCTCTATGGTAGAAGGATGAGGCTTTCTGTTCCCACGAAGAGTTAAAGCCTCAGGAACCCTATGCAGGGTTGCTGGGAGTCAGGACCAACCCGACTGCCCTTAACAACAACAAGTAGTCTGGGTGGAAGAAAACCTTGTAGCAAAGCGGGTTATGCACTGGGCTGCTAACCACAAGGTCAGCAGTTCAAATTCACCAGCCATTCCACGGGAGAAAGATGAGACTTTCTGCTACAGTGAAGATTTACAGCTGAGAAAACCCTATACAGGGTCATTATGAATTGGAACCAACTAGATAGCACACAGTAGCAGCAATCTGGGTAGAGTTTCCTCAGTTGGCTATTTTGTATAGGCTTGGAGAAGTATTTCAGATATGTAGAATCATTTCTTTCTGATTAAAAAAAATTTTTTTTAATGCTTTATTGTGAATTGTATGATAGGTTACATGGAAAAACATTAGCTTTATATTCATCCTATCTTATATTGTTTTATTACCATGGCTACAATCCACTCCATGCATCATCAACCAACAAAGGATATACCCCGCAAGCCTGCCCACTGGTCATCAGCACACAGACCCTCACCCTCTCTGAGGTCAGAGTTCCCAGATGCTCCATCTCTCCACATCATCATCTCTGCCTCCATCTCTGGCATCACTGTTTCTCTGGGTAGGGTCCCGGACTCTGCTCTTCTCCTTTGATGGTCCCAAGGACCTCCACTCCTGGACTGCAAAGTCAACCGTTCCCCTCCTTTTGCTATAAAATGTCTACTTTACATTTCCAACCCTCACAGTCAGTCCTGGTAGTAATTATTCACTATTGTACCACATGAGTGCTATCCACATCTCCTTTCATCAGTCCCACCCACACAGATTGGATACTACTCAGTGGAGATTCTACCTTCCTTCACGCCCTTTGGATCTAGGCTCCCTCTTGAAAGCTTGTAAGCCAGTCACTTCTTGCCTTTGTAGAAATTTGGGTAGCCAATGTCCAAATGCCTGTGTTTTTATGAGATCTTTTTGCTTCTTTTTTAATAGAAAGATGAAAACTACCGGAGCCTACCACGGGATACTAGTAACTGGTCTAACCAGTTTCAGAGAGACAATGCCCGTTCCTCTCTGAGCGCCAGTCATCCCATGGTGGACAAGTGGCTGGAGAAGCAAGAACAGGTAACAAATTTATCTTTATAAACATTATCATGGCAGAATATTCTAGCCCACACCGTAAAGATGTTTCCCCTTAACACTGATGATTTAAAGTTAATTATTCTAACAAACTTTAGTGACATACCAGGCTATATGTTAGTATTATCTAACATAAATTTAGAATACTTCTGTGGGCATCTTTCACCACGATTTCTTATGAGCAGTTATGAATATTTAGTATAGATTCTGAAGGCCCACACCTTAAGAGCTCGTGATGTTGCTAAGGCACAGCTATTTGGCAATGCATAGTAGTAGTACTCCTGATGTGGTGCCCAAATGCTAACCTCAAGGTCAGTGGTTCAAACCCACCACCTACTTCTCAGAAATATACAGGATCACTATGAGTCGGAACCAACTCACCAGCACTTAACAACCACAGCAACAACAAAGGTAGTGAATATACTTTGAAGGCTGCCCATAGCCTCCTCCTTCAAAGGAATTAAATGTGCATTATTTCTAATTTCATTTTATGAGAAAAATTATGTTAATTTGAAATTTATGTTATTTTGTTAGACTTGAGGACTTCTTTCAGGAATGTCAAGGAACTAGTTTTAATTTATAAGTATTTGTTGTGGTTGTTAAGTGTTGTCGAGTCAGTTCTGATCCATAGTGATCCTGCATAGGGTTTCCAAGAAGCAGCTGGCGAGTTTGAACCACCAGCCTTGCAGTTCAAAGGGCTTTGTAGTCTGGCACATTAACCCACAGTGACACACTAGGTCTCCTTATAAATTGGCTGATTTACTCTGTGTTGTAGTCACCTGCAATTAATGGAAACAAAATTGCTCACCACTCATTAGAAATCACTGCTTCCTGTCTTGGGAAGAAAGATTAGTTGCAAAATTGTTACATCACTCTTAGAGAACTAAATCACAGTGTTTTATAGGAAAACCTAAGATTGTAGCTGGGAGACGCTGATATACAAAACCAATTATTCCAGCGTTGCTTTTTGTAGTGTCATAATGCTTTTATTGATAGTCACAGCGTTTTCTTTGTGGTGGGGACTCCAGGAGGATCTTTGTAGGTTTAAAATTAAACACATGTAATGTGATTACTTGGGCACTTTTTCTTAAAGTCTTTTTCTTAAAGTAGTTCATATATGAGGTGAGAGTGCTGGTGTGGTGCTGTGGGACAAAGCACTGGACCACAAGGTCGGTTCGAACGTCAAAGCTGGTGGTTCATACTCACCAGCCGCTTTTGGAAACCCTGTACAGGGTTGCTATGAGTTGGGAATGATTCAACAACAGTTAACAACAACAACAACTGTGGCGCTGTATGACCAACACTATACTGCTAACTCCAGGGTCGGCAGTGCAAACCTACCACGTTCTCCTTGGAAACCCTATACAGGGCCACTATGAGTTGTAATCTACTGGTGGTGGTGATGTGCCGTGGAGTCGGTCCTGACTCATAGCGACCCTACACAGGGTTTCTGAGGCTGTAAATCTTTACGGGAGCAGAAAGCCTCATTTTTTTCCTGCGGAACAGCTGGTAGTTTCGAACTGCTGACCTAGTGGCTCGCAGCCCGATTCATAGCCACTACGCTACCAGAGCTCCTAGAAGGCATTTAACAACATTAAGAACAACACTGAGTAAAAGAATGTTTTGTTGTTTATGTGCTTTAGTAATTTTTAAATGCTTAATAATTGTTTTGCCTAGATATTAGAATAGCTGTTTTTCAGTTGAGAAGATGATGCCGTTGGAGAGAAGTCTTACCTTTATTACCTATTTCATCTTACTCCATCTTATACTGTCAGCCTTTTGTGTGTGGATGGTGAACAAGTATGAAATAACAACAAGATAGGACTGCTAACTTTTGACACCACTGATGGCATGATGGATATAATGATTTGTATTGTACAGTAATTGCATCTGAATGGTACATATACGGTTTATCCATTTGGCTGCCAACTAAAAGGTTGGAAATTTGAGTCCACTCAGGGGCACCTCAGAAGAAAGACCTGGTTATTTACTTCCCAAAACTCAGCAGTTGAGCTGTGGAATACAGTTACACTGTTCACACTGTTACCACAACTCGAAGTAGATGTGAGGACAACTAATTCATTGTTAACATGAACATGTAAATACTGTATGTAGGAATTACTTGGGGTGGGGGGAAAGTTTTACCTAGGAAACACAGTTTTCTCTAAATTGTATTATATATTTTAATGAGTTGATGCTGTTATTTTATTATCACTTTGTGGTGAGTGTCTTACTGTTTTAATAGTTTAGTATGTGCCCCGGTGTCAAACTGGCTGCTTTTCTTTGTTTGATATTTAGACACATTACTAAACCTATGCCTTGATTTACTCATCTGTTAAATGGGAGTAGTCTTAGAACTTATCTCATTAGATAATATGTTGAGTGATGATATACTCATACAGAGTTTAGAATTATGTTTGTCACCTAGAAGCACTCAATGTGTCTTGGTTTTTGTTTTGTTTTTTTAAAGTGCTGCTAACAACAGAAAATTGAATGAAAATCACATTCAATAATTAGGGAAAATCTATTAATTAATATAATAAGAAGCCTGGGGCTAGATTCAGAGCATGCCTCAAGTTTGACTTTCCTGCCACAAATGGAAGGAGAACAGGGCCTTTTTCTCCATGCCTCTTTATGAAACAAATAATCCTTCCTCACAAGGACCCTTGCATCCCATCCCCGCTACCCTCAGCAGATGTCCATTCATATTTTGGCCAGGATTGCATTAAATGTCCATTTCTGTATCAAAAGGAGTGAAACCCTCCAAGTTGGTTTAGACTTAATTGAGCTTGTTTGTTCTCCTGGAGCTGAGGGATGGGAGGCAGTTGTATCCCCTGAAACACACGATTACTCATACCTGATACAAAATCAGGCTTCTTTTAACAAGGAAGGAGGTGAGAGTGTTGGGTGCAGGGCGATCAACATCTAGCCAGGTAATGACCATTTTGATTACAAGAATAGCAGAGAAAGTTGACAACCCAGCGTTTGTATAATATGGTATAGACTTACGTTCCAAAGGTATACTATACGGTAAGTGTAGATCTGTTTTTAAGCAAGTAATGTTTTGCTTTATATTTTGGGTTGTACGGTGATCGTTTTTTAAGCAGAAGTGATTGCACTGAGAAGCCACATAAATACTTCTTTCTAAACCTATAGTCTTGATTTGTACTGTTGAAGTTATGTGAGCTATTTGAAGTATTTATAACATACTTAAGCAGGTCTTTTCTGTTTTGTTCTTTGATTTTTAACTGTGTACTCTTACTAGCTTTGGAATCCTCGTATGGCTCTGTAGGATAAGCACTGGAACCCAAGATTGGTTTAAAACGCAAGATCAGCAGTTCAATCCCACCAGCCACTCCTTGGAAACCTGGATTGCTGTGAGTCAGAACTGACTCAACTGCACTTAACAACAACAACTTACTATCTTTGTCTCTGTAGAGCACATTAGTTAACTGATTCATAGATTAACTCTTCTTCCTGGCTTAAGCTTAATAAAAAGATGATCCATTGACTAATTTTGTTATTAATGAGACTGCTTTTACCTGGAACAGTAGAAGCCATTGATGATTTCACATCAGCAGGATACTTAATTAGACTGAAAACTATTTAACAGGGCAAGGATAGTAGAAAAAAAAACCCATTATAGCAATAGTATGATTTTTTTTTTCTTTTTAATTGACGAGAAGCAAACACTCTGATGTTTTGGGCAAAAGAGAATTAATAGGTTATGCTGGATATCACTGGAAATCTAGTCTAGCGATTCTCATTGAATTTTGCATTTATTCTGTTAAATATTCTCTGTAGTCATCTGACTTTGATGGGCCGGGTTTCTTTTCTGTGACTTTTTCTCCCTAACTTAATTTTTGCCATTAAAAAATAAAACGAAGGGAACAATATCACACAGATGAAACAGAGCTTATATAGTTACAACAACAACAAAAAAACCCCAACATGCTATCCCCTGCTGTTCCTCTTTGGGATTCAGCAGGGTAGAACTGATGGCTCTCCTTCCTTTAGTTATGCCAGCTGGACTGAAGAGGTCAATAGAGTTCTAGATTTTATATGCCTCCAGTGGGTTTGTTTTTGCTCTATTTCCTGCTAGAGTGCTTGTCTCTCATTATCTTTGTTTTTGAAGGCAATTATGACCACATCAGCTTTACCAGTGGGAATAAACATTAGAGATGAAAAGGACAAAAGACAGAGCTATAATGCTGAGCTAGCAGGTACCTTTAGAGCAGAGGGTGTCTTACTCTTTGTGTGGGATTGGTACATTAGGGGACATTTAAAATCTGTTCCCTCTGTCAGAATGTGGGTCAGTTTCTCTTCTATAAAAAAGCTCAGTGATGCATCTTATTAGAATCTGTATCAGGGAGTCGCTTGGGGTTACACCCAATATAATTTCTAGAAATAGCAGCCTTGCTTTTCATTGACTAATTCACTTTGCTCAGATAGAAGAGCCAATAACTGAATCCTCATAAGGAAGACGGCTAGGTGTCTTTCTTTAAAAGAGCTTCCTTTTTCTTACGTCAATCTTGTGATTTTTTTTTTTTTCCCTTTTATTTTCTGGAAGATACCTGAGGAAGCACACAGGATTTGAAACCTCATTGGGTTGTTGTGGAAAAGGCATTACCTTGAAAACACGGTTGTACTCCTGTTATTTTAACTGTAAGGCCCAAGAAGCAAAGCAAGCAGTCAAATCCGTAGTTTTGATAGTTCACAATGTTTTAGAAAATTGGAATTCCTCTTAACCGTGACCGTTTCTCTGACTCTGAGCAGACTATAGTTTAATATTGGGAGAGAATAGATCATTAGCTGACTTTGTTCTTCTTTCCCCACACTTTATTGCGCTAATAAATCCCACAAAGGAGGAGGTAGCAACTTTATAGTCCAGGACTGAAGATGCTAGGAGCCGAAAGCAGAGAGAGCTTTGGGGAAATTTAAGCTAATTGGGAGCCTGCCATTTCCCCCCCTGTCTCTTGGTGAAGAGGCCTGCACCCAATTAGCAGAAGCAAAACGGTAGTTGAACAGCACTTTGCACCTCCACTTTAGCTCTGTTTTAGGGGGAATGACTGCCCTGACCTTTAGAGAAAAATTTGTGTTTTAGGGTCCCTTCCTTCAAGCAAAACCTTCATCTAATTGGTACATCTTACCGAAGGTGGCAGACTGTGAGAAAAATTACGTTAAAGGTGTGGTCTTGGCATACTTCAAATGTGACACTGAATGAGCTGTACCCCTTGCCTACCAAGAAGGCATTCCAGTATTAAAGGCACACATCCAGTCTTAGGAGCCATATTTCATGCATTTTTGTCACACTTCTCAGCCATGACATTGTTGTCATCTTCATGGAGAAGAGAACATTCCTGACCTCTGGTCATTTGTTCCTTCTCATGGATTTTATTGTTTGTTAAGTTCCATCGAGTCAGGAGCAGTTGGTAAGTTTGAACTGCTGGTCTTGTGGTGCTGTGCACAGTATTGTGCTGATCCTACCATACCACACCACATGGGTCCATGGGCTTATATGTTAGCCTGCATTTGTGTAGTCCTGGCTATGCCTTCCTGGGTAGTACAGAATGACGAACACTCAACTAGTAGACGTAAGGGTGACGGTTCAGATCCACCCAGTGGCGCTTTGAAAGACGGGCCCCATCATCTGATTCCAAAAGGTCACAACCTTGAAAACTGTGGTGCGGTTCTAATCTGCACACTTGGGGTCGCCGTAAGTCAGAATTGCCTGAAACAGCACGAACATCAGCTGTATGTTCAATACAATAAGTGCTAGAGACTGAATGTCCAGATTTGCCTTATTGTCACAAAAGGACTGTGTAAACTGGTCTGCTTCTTCTGATGCTTTGTTGTTGTTTTTGTTAAGTGCTGTAGAGTTGGTTCTGACCCATAGTGACCCTGTACAGGGTTTCCAAGGGTGTAAATCTTTACGGGAATAGAAAGCCTCATCTTTCTCTCGCGGAGCGGCTGGTAGTTTCGAACCACTGACCTTAAGGTTTGCAGCCCGATTCGTAATATTTCTGTTATAAGTAATATTCAGATGATACATAGGACGCATCTCACAAATCATGAAAACAATTTCCATGAAAATGTTGTCTTTTTCCTTTTTCGTTGAAATTTGATTAAGGTAGAAATGTCGAAGATCTCAGGAGCCCTAGTGGTGTAGTGGGTTATGTGTGGGCCTGATGACCACACGTGTAGTTGTTCAAGCCCACTGTCTTGCTCTTGTAGAGATTTACAGTCTTAGAAACCCTAGGGGGAAATTCTTCTCTGTCCTGTACGGTCACTTCAAGCTAACATTGACTCAGTGATCGTGAGTTTAGAGCAAAGTAATTTTTTAAAAGTTAGAAACAATTTGGGGTTTAATTAAATATATGCTAATTAAGTTGTTCTTTTGTTTTGTTTTGTTTTGTTTTTATGCCTACGTTCCAGGTTTTACATAGGGAAGTTTAACTCTCTATATATTGTTGTTGTTGTTAAGTCCATCAAGTTGGTTCCAACCCATGGCTACCCTGTATAGGGTTTTCAAGTAGTAGCAAGTGACTTTGAACCACTGACCTCATGGTTTAAACTGACCTTACAGTCCAATCCTTGCTTTAGCAGGAGCAGAAAGTCTTATCTTTCTCCTGCTGAGCAGCTGGTGGGCTCGAACTTACAACCATGTGATTCTCAGTCCAGTGCTTGTCATATGGAGCCACTGCACTCCTCATATTGACTGTTCTGGTGTGGCCCTGTGGGTTAATGCACTGAACTGCAAAATCTGTTTGAATTGCAAGGTCGATGGTTCAAGCTCACCAGTTGCTCCTCGGAATCTCTATACAGGGTCATCATGGGTCGGAACCAACTCAAAGATACTTGCCAACAGCATCTATGTTTATCTATCATCCTGCTGTGGCACTATAGGATAATCACTGGACTGTGAACCACAGGGTTGGCAGTTCAAACCCACAAGGTCCTCCTCAGAAACCTTGTACAGGTCCTCTATGAGTCAGAACCTATTCTCTGGCGCTTAACAGCAGTAACAATCAAGGAGTATGTCATGAGTAAGTCAATGTGGTGCTAGGTTTTTCCTAGTTTAATTTGGTTTTAAAATGACAACTCTCAGGGACAGTCACGCTGCTGGAGTTGTTTTCCCCAGTGATCTGTCTGCATAGCCTAAGGGCTCCGTTCCTTCTCCAAGTGTCTAATGACCTTTTCTAAATGATGCAGGTGGAGTGGGGTGGGGTGGAGAGTTTCCTTGTTTAACTCAGACCTAGAACCATCTAGTTGATTTAAAAAGAAAGAAAAAAAGGTGGGTTTAAAGAATATAAAATGATCATAATTTTTTAATGACAAAATTAGGAGATGGTGTCTTGAGCGATCTTATGATACCCACTACAGACTTGTCAGAGAAATGATTGCAGGCCAGGACATTGAAACATGGGAAAAGCTGTAGACATTCAGACATAGCATGGGATATACCTTCCTTGCTGGATATGAGGTTTGATTATAGATTCTTCAAATAGTCATGAAATGGCGTTTTGTTGTTTCTTTAACTTATGGGACTGAGTAGCCGAATGCCTATTCTTTGCGTCTGATTAAGCAAACTTAAAACCCTTTGATTCAGATTCTAAAATTCTTGTTTTCTGTTAAGACTGTTGTTGTTAAGTGCCATCAAGTCTATCCCATGCATAGTGACCTTTATAGGACTTCTGAGAAGCAGCTGATGGGTTTGAACCTCTAATCTTGTGTTTCACTGTCCAGTGCTTATCCTCCAATGCCCCATTAAGACTGCCTGTTAAAACTTGAAGGGATTTATTAATACTGTTTTTCATCTGGTAAACCTTTGCAAAATTTATGCAGAAACAGACATAATTGAGTTTTATGCAGGGCTTCAAACTAGTTCATTCTGGTTTGACCTCCTGCTGTGAGCGCTGGGCTTTATCTCTTGCAGCAGCCAATATAGAAACTAAAAAACATCATGATAGTTTTCCAGTTAAATACAGTTTTCATATTAAAATGACAGGGATTTTTTTTTTAATACATATCAACAGAAATCTGTCATGTTTGCAATAATACCAAAACCAAAACAAGCTTTAAAAGAGTGGTTGTTGATGTTAAGTGCTGTTGAGTCAATTCCGACCCATAGCGACCCTGTATAGGGTTTCATTGTGTCCCCTGAATATGATATACCAAGAGCAGATTGATTTGATGTGCTTTGCTATTAGGATTGCTGTTACAGTTCACATCTTAATGTTACTTGAGTTTTTAAACATGATTCTGGAATCCTATCTGTACGTGACATTTGATATTTTCCAATCTATTGTTCATTGTTTAATGATCAAAGAACTGTGGTCATTAAAAAGGATTCTTGGTGGACCTTTTTCTTAGAGACCACCCTGATTTCTCAGAGAAACTTCACAATCACATGTTGAACTGCTTTGGAAGATATTTTCTATTATGAGTGGCAAATAGCCTTTTACCCTTAAATACCGTTGTCAAAAGACAATGAGTTTTGGAAGCACGTTTCAGGATTGGAATTGCTAAAGCTTTGTGGTCCACATTTATTGCTGGTAGCTGTAGTCAAGTGTATCCATCCCCCAATGAACGCTGATTCCACACACAGCCGACTGAAAAACTGTCTGGTTCTAAGCCACCCCGTGATCTGTTGCAGACTTAATTGTTGCTCCATACAGTTTTTATTGTCTGATCTGGAAGTAGAACAGACCTTCCATCTAACTCTATCTTAGTCTAGAAGAATCCACTTAGAAACCTGGTCAGCATCATGGTTGTTGTTAAGAGCCATCGAGTCAGTTACAACTCATAGCGATTCTGTGTAGGGTTTCCAAGGAGTGACTGGTGAGCCTGAACAATGAACCTTATGGTTCAAACCTACCTTGAGGTCCAACGCATTAACCCACAGTGCCACGTCAGGTCTCTGTTCAGCCTCATAGTGGCATGTAAGTCTCCACTGACGGATGGGGGAGTCAAACCTGAGTCTCCCATATGGAAGTCTAGAAATCTACCACTGAACCTCTGTTGCTCACTTCCATCTAATCAGTTAGTCCTTTATCTGGACACTGTAGCTCACCGATAATGTTGTTTTGTGAAAACTGTATAAACTCTACTCAGTTGATTTCACTATCCACAAAATAAGAACAGTAATACCTACAGGACAGATGGTTTTGTTTGTAGTTACTCTCCTTCCTATCTTCCATTTTCAGTTGGAATAACAGTGTTGTAAGATAAGCACTGGGCAGACTGCAGTTCAAACCAACCAGTCGCTCTTTGGAAACCCTATACAGGGCCATTAGGAGTCAGAATCGACTCAAGGGCACTTAATAACAGCAATAGATTTAATAGTTACATCAAAACAACTTTCTGTAGAACTGAGTCTAAATGTTATTTCTTCCTTGTGCGTTGCAAAATACTATTTGAAATGCTAGACTGACTGGTTCATTTTCATTTCTGGTGTATTTCTGATGTCCTCATCCTTTCAGAATTGGCATTTTGCTTCTATGGCTCAGTATCAGAATTAGAATAAATTTAACCTTTTTAAGTCATCTCTGGTTCTTTTCTGAAGAACCTAATCTGACACGAGAATGACATTAGTGTTTAATCTCTGTGTTTACATTCATTTAAAAAAGAAAAAAAAAAACAACAGCTTCCTTTTGTTTTCAGCAACCAAGCTTGTTTTAATGCAATTAAATATAAGGATCGCATTTAAGAATGCTAAGTGTCTTAGGTGGTGATGCAGGATAAGCAATGGACTGCTAACCCACTAATCTGGCAGTTCAAACCCACCAGCTGCTCTGTGGTAGAAAGATAAAAATTTCTCCTCCTGTAAAGATTTTCAGCTCCAGAAATCACATACAGAGTTGTTAGGAGTCCGAATCGACTCGCGGGCAGTGGAAGTGTCTTAGGAGATACTAAAGCATTAGGCTTCTGCTGAAACACTTGCTAATAATCATTTGGACCCCTTTGTGATAGAATGGAGTTGGGGCAATAGTGTCAATCATCTGCTTTTGGAGCTGGCTTATGTGGTTTTAAGTGGTACTCCCCAAATTCTCTTTTTCCTCTACAACTACCTAGATTATATTGTTTCTTTGGTCTATGAAGCTAAAAGCCTGCAAGCAGCAGGGAAGTGAATCAGAAATTCTACTGAGTGAAAAATCTTTGGTGGTGTGCAGATTAACCTTCATGGGGAATCTGTTAGTAGCTGATGATTTTCTTGCTTGTGAATACAGCTGGTAGAACTAGAAATTTAGAGCTTGCACTGTGGATAAAGATGCATTTTCGGTTTTAGCTTTGACCCTCAGGTGCTTTTTCATATTTTTATTTCAGGCAACCTTAGAGATTTTTTGTTGTGAGGAATGTGATTAAGTACGAGGATGAAAAGAATTCTTGCTTCATACTGTAACTCTCTTGATTCCTACCCATCTGTATTCCATTTTCTTTTACATTTTTTTCTCTTTATTTCCATGTTCAGTGTTCAGTGGTGTTGCTATTCTTTAAAAAATACTGTTTAGGAAATCACATTAACATTTTCAGCCTACAATATGTTGTTTTCACTACCAATTTCCTGCAGTGAGTAAAAATTGAATCACTCGTGAGGCATGTTTTAATTTTAGATTTTTATGATCTTGGTAGGTATACTTTTTTATCGGTTCTATACAAGCTACCTTGAACATGGTCCTGAAATAGTCCTTGTTGTAAGTACTAAAACACTTTCCCCCGTCAAAAGCTGAGCACAGGAGGGGGCTTTAAACAGTTGGTGGAAAAATGGAAGTAAAAGATAATATAATCTTTCCACAAACTTTTTAAAGCCCTTATGCTCACTATTATTTTCATTAGGTCTCTATATCTGTGGTGCACTGTAGGATAAAGACTGGACTGTTAACCACAAGGTCGGTGGTTCAAACCCACTAGTCACTCCTTGGAAACCTTATACAGGGTCTCTGTGAGTCAAAACTGACTTGATGGCACTTAACAACAACATGTGTCTGTGAGCCACTTTTGTTTTGTTTTCATTTCGTTTTTCTCTGTGCTTTGAGTTAAATGAAAATTGTAGATCCGCTTTCGTAAATGACTGAACAAATCATCAAGAATCAAAATACTGTGTAACAGCATCCCCCTGATAGTAACTATCAAGGTCAAAGTGGGATTTTGTGTCTTATTTCTTGTATTTGTACTGTTTATACTCTTTTTATAATAAGTACATAATACTTTTGATTTTTTTTTTAGTACATCACACTTCATAAGGTTGGAAGATTGAGCATATTTTTTTCCTTTTTTATGTAAGTACTATGGTTCCCAGGTTGTAAACTGGAATTACAATACCCATATTTGTGGGAATTAGTTAAACCCTTTGAGAAGCATTATGCCTCTTCCTGCCGTTGGGATCCTCTGTAATTCTCTGAGCTGATTTATTAACTGGCCCTCTTGTGGCATTGCTTCATATTTCATGGAGTCAACAGAAGCAATATTACAGAAGTTTCCCCACTTCCCCCCACCAAACTCACAAACATATCTGTGTTTGTACACACATCACCACTCCTCTTATATAGAAAATGAACCCCTGAGCTTCTCAAATGCCAGCATCTTCACTTTTATTCTGCCAGCCACCCCTTTTCAGTTTCAGCTCCTTCCTGTACCGAACTCTTCTCTCCCAAATTATAACGTTTTCTCTCTCTCTCTCTCTACTAGTTGTTCTCATCAGCAATCATTCATGCTCAACTTCCACCTCAAACTACAGCAAGGTAATACCGTACCCTCTGTAGTCCCACATGACCCTCAAACTGCGGGTCTATTTCTCTGTATCCCATTAAAGCAAAATTCCTCTCTCTGGATATACTGATTAGTTTGTTAAGGGAACACTGGTTTTAAATTGGTGTCTTTTCTTTAGAAACTTATCCCTTGCTGACGTTTAGAAAGTTGAAATGGTACGCTGTTGGCATGTACAATTACTACAAAGATACATACCTTTTTTACTTTATACACAAAAGAACATATGAGAGATAGCTCCTAATAACAGTGATTTTCTTCCTCTCTGCTTTTTGTTTTTTTATTTGCAGCAACACCAAAAGGTAGATCAGAAATGATAAAAAGCTAAGTCTAAATAAACTTTATGCCAATTACAAATGCCAGGTGTTTAAGTGTCTAGAGAGTTGTAATTGATGTCCACTTTATGTCCACATTGAATTATCTTTTGCTGTGCTATGATCCATTGCTTTGGACACGTTGATTTATGTCAGTTTTTCGCCCATCTTCATGCAGACAAAGTTGTTCTCATTTATTAAATGCCATGGTGATAAAAATGGATACAGCAGTTGAAACTGCTCAGAGTAAAAGCTTGTACAACTCTGCGTTGACATTGGTGCATGAATGTTGGGATAATTACATTTTCTCCAGACTGCTTTCACTAAGCAGGAGAAAGATGAGCCTTTCTGCTCTTGTAAAAGAGTTTAAAGTCTCAGAAACTCTATATAAGGTTGCTAACTTAATAACAACAACAGCGACTAAAGATCTATGCTAGCCCAGAAGCCTGATGCTTGCATCTTTTACCAACGATTGATATTTTGGGTGGTAATATCCATGAGTGCAAAAACTAGCCTAAAGGTTGGGGATTGGAATCTACCCATTGGTACAGGGGAACAAACACTTGGCAAAGTGCTTCCATAAAGAGTACATTGTGGAGTAGTTCTCCTGTGTACCACACGGAGTTGCCATATATCAGAATCAACTCAAAGGCCACAAGTTTCCTTTCCTATTCACTTCCAATTCTGGTGATTCCTTTGCACCTGTGGCCTGTTCGCTTTCTAAGTCCAGGCCACCATCAGCTCTCACCTAGCTGACTGCATCAGCATAGCAGCCACTCTCCCTGCTTTCTGTTGTATGCTAGTTCAAACCCACCAGTTTCTCCTTGGAAACCCTATACAGGGGTGGTAAGAATCAGCACATACTTGACAGCACTTACAACAACAAAATCCTCTCCGCTGCTACAAGAAGGATGTCTAAGTCTGGTCAGCTTTAGAACTTTTCTCATCGTCAGGAGAAGTACAGACTGAAGTGGTAAGGGCTGCTCAAAGCTCTTTGGAGTGGCCTCGATTGGAGTTTCATAGCATGTGCTGTACAGAGCACACTCCTAGAGTTTCTAAGCCTTGCAGCAAGTTTTATAACTTTCTGAGATGTATTTCAGAGAATTGTAAGGATCAGATGAGATAATTCTTACATGTAAAGCTCTAAAAATAGTACTAAACAAAAAGTAGTTGTTAACAAACAGTAAAGCACTCATTAAATGTTGGTTTTGATGATTTTTTTCCCTTGTTGTCTCTTCCCAGTATTCCTTCTCTCAGTTAATTCCAGGTGCTTCGATGATACTCTGCTAGGCTTGCTTTCAACTCTATTCAGCCAATTTGGATTCTTCAAATGCACCTTGCTTTTGCAGCCTTTGAACTTGCCACTCAGATCTTCCCTTTTGCTTTGTTGTTGTGGTTTGTTGTTGTTAAGTGCCGTCGAGTCGGTTCTGACCCATAGCGACACTGTATAGGGTTTCCAAGGAGCAGCTGGTATGCTTGAACCAACGACCTTGTAGTTCAAACGGCTTTGCAGTTTGGTGCTGTAACCCACAGCGCCACACCAGGAGTTCAGAAGTTGTTGTGCTTAGCTGTCTTCAAATCCTTTGTGACTCATGGTGATCCAAGCATAGCAATACTGGACAGTTGTGAACTACAGGGTTTTCACTGGCTGGATATTTTGGAAGTAGATCACCAGACCTTACTTACAGGTGTTACTCTACAGATCTCAATTTGTTTAGGATAATTTTCCTGAGGGCAGTCTCTGCCTGCCCCTGTATCTTTCATCCCACTCTTTTTGTTGTTAAGTGCCGTTGAGTTGGTTCTGACCCATAGCTATCCTGTATAGGGTTTCTGAGGAGCGACTGTTGAGCTTGAACCACTAACCTTGTGGTTCAAACCGACTTTGCAGCCCAGAGCATTAACCCACAGTGCCATACCAGTACGAAATCTAAGTAAGTTGCTTCTTGTCATTTTTTATTCTGTTTCTGTTACAATACTCACTGAGTGCTGCCTGTAGATTCTGACTCATAGTGACCCCCTATGGCAGATTACCACATAGAGTTTTTTGGCCTGTAATTTCTATAAAAAAGGAGGCCTGGTAGGGAAGTGGATTGTGAGTCAGTCGCTTGAATCTGCCAGTTGCTCCACTGGTGAAAGATGAGGCTTTCTGCTTCTGGAAAAATGTACAACCTATACAGGGTTGTTATGAGTCTGAACCGACTTGGTGGCACACAATCACGACCAATCTTTTTAAAAGCAGATTTCCTGATCTTTCTCCTACTGAGAAACACTGGATGGGTTCAAACCACCAGTCTTTTGGTTAGTAGTGAGTACTTAGTTGTGCCACCAGGGTCTTCATAGCACTTTATATGTGGTGCTGTGGGTTAATGAGCTGGACTG
The DNA here is from genome assembly GCF_000296735.1 of Chrysochloris asiatica. Classification (NCBI taxonomy): domain Eukaryota; kingdom Metazoa; phylum Chordata; class Mammalia; order Afrosoricida; family Chrysochloridae; genus Chrysochloris; species Chrysochloris asiatica. The sequence goes on from NW_006408682.1 coordinate 5,087,109, forward strand.
CAAGGTTGGTTTGAACTTCAAGGTCGGTGGATCAAGTTCACCAGGTCATTGTGAGTTGGAACCAACTTTACAGCACTTCTTTTTAATGAGGTGTCTTTTTCTTTTGGTAGGGGTGTTGTTGTTAGATGTTGTCGAGTCATAGCGACTTTATGCACAGCAGAACGACACACTGTCCGATCCTGGGCCAACCTCACTATTGTTGCCACGCTTGAGTCCATCGATGCTGCCACTTAGCCACATCTAATACTGTCCCTTCCACATATATGTGAATCTCAACTTGAGGATGATTTTATTAAACACGTTTGTTACTGTTAAGGGCTCTTGGTAATTTGTGCATCTGAAACTGTTCTTCTCCTCAAATATTTTCTATAGTAGGCATTTTGATCACAAAAAGAATGTGAATGTTATTCCATAGTCTTCTCTTCCTTACACTGAAGGTTTAACTTTCAAGAATGTCTTCTAGATTAAATTAGGGGGAAGTTATGGGGTGGCAAGTAATGTTAGTTTGTTCATATCAGCAGAAATCTAGGCTTTTGTACTTTATTCATAATGTAGGCCCCTGGAGGGACTAATTTTCCTGAGAACTTTATATTTTAATGACACACAGACCCAATTCAGTAATACTTTCATAAACCTTTGGCTGAGACTTTGGCATTAATGTTCTGAACTTTTAGAAAGAGAAACGTATTTTTTTGTAGTTTAGCCAACAAAAATAGGTCTCAGTTCAAATAAAAATGGTGAGTTTGTTATTTTAGTGAGATTTTTCCATTGAGCAGTGTGTTAAAGTTTTTGTTCATCTCGTTGTCTAATACTGAACACTGCTTAGGCAGTTTAGATGTATTTTCAGTGACTTGATATAATTTGACTATTTGAATCTAAAGTGTCTCTTCTTTTGTGTTGGGAACACTCCTGTTGTTGTTAAGTGCCATGGAGTCAGTTCCTGTGTGGGCTCTCCCAGGCTGTAAATCTTAATGGGAACACAAAGTATCCTCTTTTTCCTGAGGACCAGCTGGTAGATTCAAACTACCGACTTTATGGTTCACAGCCCAACTCAGAACCAACTATTCTACCATTCATGTTGTTGTTGTTAAGTGCCATGTAGTGGGTTTCTACCCACAGCAACCCTGTGTAGGATTTCCAAGGAGTGGCTGGTGAGCTTGAACCACTGACCTTGTGGTTCAAATGACTTTGCAGTCCAGCACATTAACCCACAGCGCCACACCAGGACTCCAGTTCATGTTAGAGTAGTCTTTATTTCTTTTCTGGCAAGTTTTCTTGTTGAACTTATTGATTTTAACAAAAGAATGAATCCTGTCTTTTATTTTTTAAAAATGTATTGGTAATGTAGACTCTGTCCAGCATATTTTAGTGAAGGTACAAATGTTTTCTTTAAGGTCTTCATCCAGTGTTCTCTTGCTGTTACTATGTGACTGAAGCTCCATTTTGATCTGTCCTTTCACTGGCCTGGCTTCCTTTTGGGCTTCTCGATGTTTCATTCTAAACTCACTTGTTTTATTTACAGAAATCTCTTCTTTCTGTTCTATATTTATGAGTGCAAATCAACTTTTATATTATGTTAGCTTCTGTTTTCACCCCTCCAGTCTTTGGTTTACCTACTAAGTACTAGGCGGTCATTTCCGTCTATCTGCCTGCCTGACCACTCAGATTCAGCATGTATGAAGGCAAACCGATCTTTATTACTTTCTCTCAAGTAGATCAGAAGTCATCTTTAGTGTCAAGGGCATTGCGACTTGAAATCCCATGTTCTGGTCCTGACTCTACTTTATGAAGCTTTATTTCCTGGAAGCAGTAGAGAAAGGAGAAAGAATTTAAAAAGTTTGAACCCTGGGAGATACGTGACTTAAGTTAAAAGAAATGAGAAAATCATATATAAGAGGGTTTGGAAATTTTGTGGAAAAATGGAATGAAAAGAAAATGGATTTTTTTTCATGAACTTTTAGATATTTCTCTGTGCTATAATTATCTCACCACCTATGAAATGATGTGTAGTTAATTCCCAAATGTACTAGGGGGCTTCAAAAATTTCATGGAAAAATCCCACTCTTTAAATTCCACTTTCCCACACAAATTGTAATTTAGTCACATATCTCCCAGGGTTCAAACTTTTTTGTTTCTTTCACCTCTCTATTGCTTCCTGTCTTATCTATTACCCAGCTCTACATATTACAACTTTTTTTTTTTTTGCACATATACATAATTTTCAACTTTTGTAACACCTGTTCTTACTTCCTCCATATTCCTTTTGACTGGACTGCTGTAATAGGCATTTGTCGTCCTACCACCATCTGTTCCTTCTTTAATCAATTCTGCATATTTCTATTTGCTTAATCTTCCAAACCACCACTGGAATTGCATCACCCCCAAGTTTAAAAGCATGAAAAAGCTCCCTACTGCATTCTGATTTCAAATTACACTCATTAGCTTGGTATTCTATGGTCTCTGCTATCCAAATTCCAGGTTAATATTTTTTAGGCATCATCTTCTACCATGACTTCATGCCCATCTTATGCCCTAATTCTTTCTTTAAGCTGTTCTATTTTTCCTGCCTCATTTATCCCTAGGATGCCAGATTGCCTTTACCTCTAAGATCAGCATTGTATCATTAATTAATCAAGTATGTATTAGATGCTTGCTCTAAGACAGTTCTGTGCTAGGGTCAGGATTGTTAGATCCAAATTGGATCCCAACATCATACTTTTTATCTAGAATCTTGACTTAACCACTAACTTTCCAGAGCGTCAATACCTTGTATAGAAAGGGATAATTAATGAAACTCTTATATCTAAAAGTTTTCTTTGAAAAAACAAAACAAAACAAAAAACTATCTGATGAAATTTTGAGGAAATATAAATAATATGTTTCCATTAGTGAGCTTTACATGAAATACTGATCCGTTTTTATCATGTGTTTGTGTTGTGATGTTTGTGTTTGTTTATTTTATTTTTTTTGTTTCTAATAACTATTCCTCTTTGTAACACTCTGATAGTGTAGTCTGTAAGAAGGCTTTGATTTGACTCCCTGTGGCACTGCAGGATAATGCACTGGACTGCAAAGTCAGTTTGAACTACAAGGTCGGTGGTTCAAACTCACCAGCCACTCCTTGGAAACGCTATACAGGGTTGCTATGAGTCAGAACCAACTCGGCAGCACTTAACAACAGCAACAAAATGCCTTAAGAGGTTAAAATCTTCTGATGAGGAATAAAAATCATTTGTACCATCACTGCTTCCACTATTGGTTTGAATTAGCAAAGCCTCTGAGCAGCCTAAGTGAAGATTCATGTGGCTTTGCAGACTCTTATTCTTTCATGGTATTTTCGTCCCCTTGGCTGGGCTTTGTTTGACCTTCATAACTTGGACACTGATACATGACAGTTTCCTTCAAGTCACTTTCATCTCAATTTTGAATAATTAATTTGCACATTAATTATTCAAAATGATCTATATTTTCAAATTTATGTGTGTAAGAAGAAAGCAGTTTATAGAATTTGGGGCATTTACAGTAACAGCCCTGAAAATAATGCTGATTTAAAATTTTCATAGTATGGGGGTGGAGGGGTATTTCTTTAATTAATTAGTCTTCTTATCTGGAAGGGAGGGAAGAGGTTAAGATGCAGTGAGGAGCTGGTTTGATTGCCTTTAACCTTATAGTTGGGAGTTTCCCACATTGCACGAGTCTTGGTCTAACTGGTCCTTTTCTCTCTTGAAACTTTTCTAGTTGCCATAGTATCCCAACTTCTACCAGTGTTCCCTTGCTTCCGTATGTTGATGTGCAGTGTCTACATGTGACTTTCTCCTCCTACATACTGTTATTGCCCCCATAGCTGTGCATTCCCCCATCTACTCTTTTTGTTGTTGTTGCAGATTTATAAATTTATTTGATCATAAACTGTTAGTTTTCATCCATGTTGATTGTCTGTAGGTTTTTGAAAGTGGGGACCAGCACGTAGGTCTCCAGTGTGTAGACCTTGTTTGGTGAATCTTCATCCTCATTATGTTTTATGGACAACAGCACCTAGATATGGTATGGTATGTTCCTGATTCCTCTGACCCAGGCAGCTTTGTTGAGACTGGTGTCAGTGTGCACGTCTGGTGTTCCCTTCTCCTTCATGGCAAATTTCCGAATCTCTTTGAGTGCTCGAGGGGCATGCTTCTTGAAGCCTATTCCACGGATGTGCTTGTGAATGTTGATGGTATCCTCTCTGGTCATCACTTCATTAACAAGAGAATGGCCCTGCTTTTCACCACCCTTCTTTGTGGGAGCCATAGCAATGAGACCAGGTTGGAAAGGAAGAGCTCAAAGGATTGTGGGAAAACCATTCTACTCTTCTTCATACTTAGGGCCACACTTTTACCCACAGCTTATTGAGGATCTTCTAGATTGTGAACACTGAGAATCAGGTACATTTGCAAAACTTCTTCTGACAATCATGAACATTAACCGTTACATTTTAGTTTCTAAAATTAATGTAACATGATATTGTTATTTTTAAATATTTTGTAGTTATATAATTATTGATCCTTAAGTTGCCTGCTTCTTTCTTTTATTAGTATTGTTTACAAGTAGATTATATAACTGTTTTTATTTTTTTTGTCTTACTCTCTTTTCCAACAAAGGAAACATTCAGTGTAAGGTATGCGGAAAGCACCTACAGTGGGTGGATTCTAGTGTAATATTTTTTCAGTTAAACATTTATGTTTACAATGCTACAAACAATGAAGAAAACTAATTTGTTGATTGCTCACTGTGTGCCAGGGTTTGAGGTGTGTTACATTCATGATCTTATGGGTGAGGTAGGTTACCATTTCATTGTAAAGATGAGGAAACTCATGTGTTTAGTAAACTGCTTGCATAATATTGCCTACCTTGTAAATTATGAAGATAATATTTAAAATCAGTTATATCTGGTTCCAAAACCAGTTTATTCTCTAATTGAAAACATTACTATATTGAAAATATACTAGTAACATTTGCCTTTTTGTTTTCATTCAATTATTGAATATTTCTTATATTGATTATTGGTGTTTAATATTGGTAAAAGAAATCTGACTCTTGACTTCTGATCCTGTACAGTTTTGTGGGGCCCACAGAGAACATGGATACTTATTGTCCCTGTGCTGAAATACTCGAGATGTATTAAAGACGCTTGTGGCCATTTCAGTAGATGTGACAATCAGACGGATTCAGAAAGGTGGTGTAGGTGCCTGGGCTGCTTTGGACACATAGATAGTATTTAGTTTACATCTTGAAGTTCAAGTAAGAGTTAATCTAGAAAGGACACGTTGTTGCTAATTGCTGTGGAGTTGGGTCAGACTCACAGCAAATCTTGATTGGGGTTTCTGAGGATGGGCTTTTGGGTTTGAACTGCAGACTTTGCAGTTAGCAGTTCTGTGCTTATCCTACAGTGCCACACCAGTCCTGATCATAGAAAGAATATATATGAACTAGGATTTGAATGTGTTCCAACTAACAGCACCCCTGTATAGGGTTTCCGAGGAGCGGCTGGTGAGTTTGAGTTTGTGGTTCAAACCAGTACTCCAGGACTCAGATGAAAACATGGAAATTGATGGAATTTTTCTGAGTGACGACTTTTCGTTTGAAAGTTTAGCGTATATGTGTAGACAAGATGTATATGCAAAGTTTGATTGGATACATATTGTGATAAAGTATTCAAATATTCAAGAGGCCTTCAAAAATTCATGAAAAAAATGAAATGAAAAGATAATGAGATTTTCTCTGATATTTTTGAAGCTCCTCATGTTATCAAGTGAAAAATTGGTGATGGAGACAAGGGAATAACTGTCATTTCAATACACAGTTCATGTGTTTGTTACTGGTTTTGTTTATTTGTTTTTAAACATATAAAGTAAACTGGAGTGCTGATGTGGTACTGTGGGTTTATGTGCTAGACTACAAAGCCGTTTGAACTGCAAGGTCGGCGGTTCAAGCGCACTAGCTGCTCCTTGGAAACCCTATACAGGATCGCCATGGGTTGGAACAGACTCAAAAGCACTTAACAACAATAACAACAACAAAGTAAACTGGGAGTCCTGGTGTTGTGCTGTGGGCTTATGCGTCAGACTGCAAAGTCATTTGAACTACAAGGTCGGTGGTTCAAGCTCATCAGCTGCTAGTTGAAAACCCTATACAGGGTCGCTATGGATCAGAATCCACTCGACGGCACTTCACACCATCAATAAAGTAAACTGAGAATGGATTTTTAAAATTTTTTTTATTGTGAATTGAATGATAGTTTACATGGGAGAACATCAGCTTTACATTCATCCTGTCATATTTCGGTTCATTGCAATGATTACAATCCCTTCTGTGCATCATCATTCAACAGCATTTGCTTCCATTCCCTTTGCTTATACATTGCACAACAGCTGCCCCCTTGGCCATCAGCATACAGCCCCTCTCCCTCCCTGAGTCCAGAGTCCCCAACCGCTCTGTTTCTCCATGTTATCTTCTCTGCCTCCATCTCTGGATATGGCCCCGCACTCCTCTTTTCTCCTTTGATGGTCCCAGGGTCCTCTGCTCCTGGACTGCAAGATCAATCACTCCACTCCTTTTGTTACAAAACATCTACCTTTACATTTGTAACACCTGAGAATGAATTTGAGCATGAGGGATATAAGAAGAGTCTGATTAGGAGGATTAGAATTAGTCCTAAACCCAGGAGGTGGCAACATTGATTCAATAGATAGTAAGAAGTAAAATGAAGAGATCTTGGTAATTATCAAGATGTGATTTTTCTCTGTTTGAGAGTTACAAATGGTTTACACTAGGACTTCTGGCATGCTGCTGTAGATCAGCATTGGACTGCTAACACAAGGTCATCAGTTCAAACCCACCAGCTACTTCAAACCTAGGAAACCTTATATAGAGTCTCTGTTAGTCAGAACAGACTCAATGGCACTTAACAACAACATAGGGAAAAGCGTAGGTTACCACGGGAGGATAGTATCCACCCGAACCAACTCCACAGCACTTAACAACAACAACAACAATTTTATTAGAATGGAGGAAAATAGAACAGATTTCAGGTGGGGTAAGCAGTAAATGGGAAGTAAAAAACATGGACTGCTAAGAGAAAAAACAAAAATGATGCTTTTATTTTTTGCTTCTAATGGTAGAGAAGATTTTTGCCTGGATGTCTGCTGATGGGACGAAGTAATTCCTCATTTGATAGGTCTATTTGCTCAAAATTTAAAGTTAGAGTGAATCTTGACTGTCTTGTACTAATAAGCAAAATTTCATCATGCTTCATATTTGATTAGTTCCTTCTGGAGTTTTTCAAAGACTCTTCTGGTTTCCACTGACCTAAATGGTTTTGTATTACTGGAATACATCTTGTTGTCTATTTCTTCCACCAGATTATTATGAATATATTAAATAAAATTGGGCTGGATTCTCATCCTGAGGGATTCTGACTATTAAAATTTCTTTTCACTATAAGGAACTTTTTGTGTTTGTTTGTTAGAAAATATGATATGTCTGGCAATTTTGTTTTTTACTGGCTGCATGCATTGCTATATGTAAAGAGGCAATGAAACCATCTAGAATCAATTCTTAGCTCTTTTTTTCGATTATTTATCTAGGAATTACTACTTATTAAGGGAGATATTAATGTATAAATCATTGTACCTTATGGCATATAACACTTTTAAATAGAGAAATCTATGAACTTCAAAATATAACAGAATCTTTGGTGAATTATGATGTAATTTAACTTATCTTCTTGTTTTTTGTTTTATTTTATTTTTTTTACTTTTTATTGTGAATTGAATGGAGTTTTACAGCAGATCATCATTCCCACATTCAACACATCATACTCTTTGTTTCATTCCAATGTTTGTTTAGCTCCATGATACTCAATTTCTCATAAATGTAATGACAGTAAAAACATGGCTGGGTTTTGTTTCTTTGTTTGTATTTTAACCCTGCTAGCGTAGTGGTTACAAATCGGGCTGCGAACCTTAAGATCAGCGGTTCTAAACTACCAGCCGCTCCACGGGAGAAAGATGAGGCTTTCTACTCCCGTAAAGATTTACAGCCTCGGAAACCCTGTACAGGGTCGCCAGGAGTCGGAACCGACTCGACAGCACTTAACAACAACAACATACTCAAAGTGTACATATTTGTGTATGTGCGTATTGTTGTAGTTAGTCAGGTTCGTTATCTGCTAAGAATAATTACAAGACATACCATTTGTTAACATTTTCTCTACTAATGACTGAGCATATATTATCCTCAGACAGATCTAGTAGGTAGATTTTGACATTTAATATCTCCATTTTCTGAATGAGAAACATGAGGTTTAGGACAGTTCTGTAACTCGTCAAAGTCAGATAACAAATTGACCACCCTGAATTCAAATCTGGGTCTTTCTAACCGTGAAACCTCTCAGGATGGGTGTGCCTGAATGTACTTGAGGAAATCAGTGCCTTCTGTTCCTTGCATGCACAGGATCACTCCCATTTAGGGTCTTTAGTCTGGTCTTCTGCCTGGAATGCACCTTTCCCAGAATTCCCCTCATTAACTCTTTTGGGTCCTTCAATTTTTTGTTGAAATCTTCTCTTCTCAGTTAGACCTCTCTTAACCGCCATTTAACATTTTAATTGCTGTCTCTTGAAATTCTCATTTTCTGAACTGCCATTTCTCCTTATTTTACGCTCTTTTTTGAATGGTGTTGTTCTACACACATATAATCTGCCTGTTTAGTGCATTTAGGTGCCATCTAGTTGTTTCCGACTCATGGCAACCCTGTGTATACTAGAATGGAACGCTGTCCAGTCCTGCAGCATCCTCACAATTGTTATGCTTAAGACCATTGTTGCAGCCACTATGTCAGTCTGTCCCACTGAGGACCTTTCTCTTTCTCCCTGGTCCTCTGTTTTAAGCATAATATCCTCCAGGGAACTGGGTCCCCTAATAGCATTTCCAAAGTACCTAAGACAGTGTATCATTATCCTAGTTTCTAAGGAGCATGCTGCCTCTACTTCGTACAACACAGATTTGTTTTGTTCATTCTTCTGGCAGTCCATGATATATTCTATATTGTTAGCCATACTTCAAATGCATTACTTCTTCTTTGGTCTTCCTTATTCATTTTCCAGGTTTCCCAACTGCAAACACCATTGTTTGGGTCAGCCACACCTTAGTCCTCAAAGTAGTGTTTTGTTTTGGAACCCTTTCAAGAGGTCCTTTCCTCCCTTTCCATCACATTTGCTCCATGCAATGCATCGTTTTGAGTTCTTGATGGCTGCTTCTATGGGCATTGATTGTGGATCCACATAAAATGAAATCCTTGGCCACTTGATATTTTTATCCTTATCATGATGTTAGGAGCATGATGGCTCTGTAGGATTAGCACTGGGCTGTGTCCTTACATCCGTATTCTTCTCTCTTTCATGTGACACACATTCCCCTTGTATATTCTACGGAATAAAAACGAGCATTCTTTGGAAAAAGATGAGGCTTTCTGTTCTTGCAAAGATTGACCGCCTTGGAAACACTATATATGGTCACTATGAGCCGGAAACCACTCTACAACAATTAACACATGCACACACACATCATAATGTTACTTATTGATCCAGTTATAAGAGTCTTTGTCTTCTTTATGTTGAGGTATAAGCCATTACTGAAGGCTGTAATGTTCAATATTCATAATAATTGCTTCCAGTCTTCATTTTCATTAAGCAAGATTATGTCTGTTGCATATCGAAGATTGTTAATGAGTCTCCTTTCACTCCTGATTGCATGTTCTTCTTCATACAACCTGCTTCTCAGATTATTTGCTCAGTGTGGTGCTGTAGGACCAGCTGCTCTTCGGAAACGCTATGCAGGGTCTCCATGAGTCGGAACTGACTTGATGGCACTTAACAACAATAAAGATTAATACTACCCAAAAGTGATAATGAATTACTATGTCATTTCTGAATTTATGCGAAAATTCAAGTTCACATAGCTGTGGTTTACTGGAGAAAACCCTAAGACAAAATTGTGCATGAAAAGGAGAACAGCAACATACAGATTGAACAAGTATGGTGAAAAGGCACCATTCCAGATTTTAAAGTACATAGATGGTATCCACGTGCTCTCTTCATATGACTGTCTCGTAGTCATACATAAGCTCCCTGTTGCACAGTTAAGTGTTCTGGAATTCCCATTTTTCACAATGTTGCCCATAATTTGTTATGATGCAAACAATCAATTGCCTTTGCATGGTAAACATATTTTTACTGTTTTCTGTTGTCAGTTGAGATGCATCTGATATTCACAGTGATACCCCTCATTTTGGTTACAAATCGGGCTGCGAGCCGCAAGGTCAGCAGTTCGAAACTACCAGCTGTTCTGCAGGAGAAAGATGAGGCTTTCTGCTCCCATAAAGATTTACAGCCTTGGAAACCCTATGCAGGGTTGCTATGAGTCGGAACCAACTCCATGGCACATAACAACAACAACAACACCCCTCATTTCACATCCTCTTCTGAATCTAGCTGGAATATCTGGCAATTCCCTGTTGATATACAACACCTAACAACAGCTACATACTGCTGCAAGCATTTTTTAATTATCTTCAGAAAAGTTTACTTGGGTATGGTATTAATGATATTGTTTGATAATGTGTGCTTTCTGTTGGATCACCTTTGTTTGGAATGGATACAAGTATGGTTTTCTTCCCGTTGGTAGGCCAAATAGCTATCTTCCAATTTTCTCGGTATAGTTGAGTGAGCTTTTTGCCATAATGTTTGTATATATAGGCCACATCCCCAAGGAAACACCCTTTTAATTGATTGGTTGCACATAGCCGGTCTCATCATTGAAGTGATTACATTATCTCATCATTGGGAATGACGACATCATAATGTCGAAGCGACTGAGGCAAGTTGACACAAAACCACAGTCATCACAGATATTTGATTGAAATATTAATAAAAGTGCTTTTCCCAAAACGCATGTATTTAAACATGTATACATGAAACTCTGAGAAGCAATTCTATGCTCAGGGCTGTTGCTTAAAGGTACTTTTTTGCTAAAAGGATGAGTTGTGGTGAAATCTAGCCTGTGCACTGTACCTTATGCTGTGTGCTTATGGGCCAAACTCCTCCAAAGGGACCAATAGTTGAAAACTCTGGTTCATGGCAACTGCATGTGTTTCAGAGTGGGACTGTGTTCTTTAGGGTTTTCAATGGCTTTTTGAAACATCAGTCACCAGACCTTTCCACCAAGGTACTTCTTGGTCTACTTGACCTTCTAACCTTTCTGTCAGCAGCCATGCATGGTAACTATTTGCACCACCCAGTAACGCCAAGGGAACACCTTCAAGGTGACCAGTTACTTTCAGAATATACATTTCAAGTTTATTTTTAGGTAATTTTTTTCTATTTTCTGCTGTCAGGGTGACTTTGTTGTTACTTTTATAAATTCATTGGTTAGCAGTAATTCCTTGTTAGTTGGTTGAAATGACATATGAATAATCCTGATAGAATATAAGACAAGAGAAAAATTACATGATAATTTTGCTCAAGTCTTATTGGGTCAAAAATTATGTTAACATTTTATATTATTAATTTTCTTTACTTCTCGATCTTCTACAGATATTTTGCTTTCATCCTAGCAGTCCTCAAGTACCAGTCTCATATTCATTCAGATAATGGCTCCTTTTTGCTTCAAAGAACTGATTGTGTCTTTGTCTTTACAACTCTGTGCTGGGAAGTATTTCTACCATGGATTTTGGCTAAGTTTAAAGTCAGGGCTTTTTCTTTCTTTCTTTCTTTCTTTTTTAACTAACCAGTTGTTAACCATTGATCCGAATGATCCTGAGCATATCACGCCTGTACATCAATTCCTAGAAGTTGGTGGTTTTCTTCTAGGTAATTTCTTTGGCAGCCTGTTCTTTGCATTGATGATCACATTTCTGGTCACCTTAAACACATTTCTGCATGTTGATGTCTGCATGTCTTGTGTGTCTACCTTTACTCATCTCTCCATGAGCTACTAGAAGAATTGTAAATAGAAGGTGCCTTTGGGCAAGTCTTTCCTGGTTAGCTTTCCCAAGTGATTTCTTATAACATTACTTTATCAAATCTAGGAATTGGACCTACACACATGATTTAAAGCCAACCTTTCTTGCCCTATCTGAGTAGTAAGGCAATGTTTTATTGCTCAAGGTGTCACAGGTTCCAGTGTGTTGAGAGGAGACACCTGCACCAACATAGGACTCTGTGTCCCTAGGCATGTGTGGATCAATGTATGTGTTTTCATTGGTAAATGTGATTTGTGTCTTGATAGTATTTCTTTAAACTGTCAAGAGAAAGGAGGTCTGTAACTATACATCTCTTTTGTTTGACTCCACTACTGTGACCTTTTCAGTATTATTGCTAGTGTCACAATTCTCTCATGGCTTAATCATTTTTTTTAAGAAATTGAATTTTATTAAAATCCAAGTTGCTTCCCATGAAGAATATTTATAAGTGCACACACTCACACAGCCCTTGCAATTTCATATTTAGAAGGTGATTTTCAGACTGATGATAGAGACCCAAGTCAAAGCTGTGTGGCCACACCAGGATTGAGTTTTACATTTAATATCCAAGAGATGGATATGAACTCAAATTAGTCAAACCTTGAGAAGCCCAACATAAAGATCTGGGAATCAGGTAACCAAGGGACTATTAGAGATTAACAACAAAAAAAAAGTAAGGATGAAAGAGCTATGAAACTTATTTCAGAAATTGCCTAATGAGGGATTCTGGGTTTTGAATAGGAAATGATATTTGGTATTCAAAAGATTTCTAAAATAAAGAGAAAAAAAGGTAGCTCTGGCCCTAGAAAAGCTCATCTGAATAACAAAGGCTGGGCTGACTCTACAGGAAAAGTGTGAAAGACTTCTGAATGTTATTTCCCTTTTCTTTGTCTGTATTTGAAGATACTTCACATTTTTCCTACACAATTAAACATGCCTGTGCCTCAAGTCATGGTACTAAGTGGATAGATAGGCGGTGTGGTTTTTAAAAAACATATGCTCATTGTTTAATATTTTGTCATTTATTTTAGCTTGTTACCAGCAGGCAAAGTTTGTTTTTTTCAACCTGACAGAAGTACTACCTAATAAATTAATTTTTTTCCAGAGAGAAAATTACTGTTAGTTGTAGTCAAATTCAAATTGGAGAACAAAGAAATAGGCAGCTTGATCCCGTTTTATCTGAAAATTTTCAAGAACATCTATCTTAAGAATAAAACATTTCCTATCCTAGAGCATGGCCTCGATAAGTATTTGAAACATCATAGTTTTGTAAGTGAAAGGCACCAATTTCTAGTGTATTTCATATTTATTTGTCCTATATGTAATTTATTCAGTTTTAAATTTTGTAATGAGTCCCTTTCTTTGAAGGTATCTTTTTTTTTCTGGTAAACACTGATAAGGCAGTCTTTCATTTAAAATAAGCTGAAGTTTTTAAATGCTTTAGCAAATCATGAATTCCTGATTTAATTGTATCCTAAGGGAACAACCTGAGGAAACCAAAAGTACAAACATAATTGGGCCAAATTGTGTAATCAAAAGCAAATGACATGGTTATTAAATCTAATGAAATGATTCTCCAGCATTTCTTTCTTTGATTCGAGAAATGTTGCTAATAAGTAAATGTGTTGAATGGTCACTCTAAGCACTTCCACTCTTAGGTCTTTCCTAGAGCTCTTTTGTTGGTGTTGCTAAATGCCATCTAGTCAGTTCTGACTCATATACACCCTGTTGTAAGGTTTCTAAGGAGTGAATAGTGAGTTTGAACCACCTACCTCTCGTAGCATAGTGGCTATGAATCGGACTGCGAACCTTAAGGTCAGCAGTTCAAAACTACCAGCTGTTCTGTGGGAGAAAGATGAGACTTTCTGCTTCCGTGAAGATTTACAGCCTCAGAAACCCTACAGGGTCACTATGAGTCGGAACCGACTCCACGGCACATAACCACCACCACATTGTGGGCCACAGTCTAGTACTTTACCCTCAGCGCCATACCAGGAGTCTAGAGCTCATTTTTATTTGTTAGTATTTCTAAAGGTTACACCTTACCACAGATGGCTGATACACTGGGGCAAGGAATGAAGGAGAAGGTGGCAGGAAGAGAAATTATTATTATTAAAGAAACAGAGAAAGCACTTATAGGAGTAAATTGCTTCTTGAAATGTATTATTCTCTTTTATTACCACCTTAATTTTATGTGCAATGTAAACAGACCATAAATTGGCAAAATATCTACAACATCATATCTACTGGATGGCAGTGTTTTTTTTAAGCATTTATTAAAATTCATAGAAAACATTAAGTTACTGATTGCTATAGGGGAGAAAAGAGTCCTGATTTACAAATATGTAAATACGATAGAGAGACTCTTTATTAAGCGTTAAACAGGAGCAAACACAAGACAAAGGCAAGCATGGATCACCCAGTTGAGAGAAATCGTAGATCCAGTGGTGAGTTCCCAAAGTTCTGTCTCCATGTGGTGACTTTTTATAAAGGGTACTGGTAATAAGGGATTCTCTTCCCATTCCAGGCCTAATGGCAGCAATGTGACACGTATGCATGCCCAGACAACAGTAAGCAGGGAGGGATTATTGCAGATAGGAGAGCTTACAAACTTTCTCTGAGGCTTTGGGGGATGATATCACAACCAGATGAACACAAAGCAGTGTGTCCAGGAATGTTCATTTGAGGGCTGACTTGGGGAAGTGGCCCCAAACCCACTTTTAAATATATTGTGGTTCTAATTTAATTTGTTACAAATTCAAATTCAAATAGCACAAAGACTTCTTGCTGGTCTGATTGAGTAATGTACAATGTATGTGTCTCTATGGAATCCTGGCATGGCACTATGATTTAGTGTGCTGAACTGTAAGGTTGGTTTGAACCTCAAGGTTAGCAGTTCAGGCTCACCAGTCGCTCCTAGGAAAACTATACAGGTTTCCTGTGGGTCGGAACTCACTCAGTGGCACTCAGCAACAACAACAACAATGGAGTCCTGATATGGTGCTGTGGGATAATGCACTAAACCACAAGATCGGTTTGAACCGCAAGGTTGGCAGTTCAAATTCACCAGCCGCTTCTTGGAAACCCTATACAGCAGGGTCACTATGACTCGGGACCAACTCGAAGGCACCTAAACAACAACAAACAAAGAAACATAGGATAAACATGAGATTGCTAACTGCAAAGTCAGCAGTTTGAACCCACCATGCCCTCCCA
>NW_006408682.1:5102684-5107272 GCF_000296735.1 Chrysochloris asiatica
TGTGTGTGTTAAGTGCCACTGAGTCCGTTCCAACTCATAGAGAGACCGTATATAGGGTTTCCAAGGACTGACTGGTGAATTTGAACCACCTATCTTGCAGAAAGGAGATCTGGTAGCATAGTGGTTATGAATCGGGCTGTGAACCCTAAGGTCAGCGGTTCGAAACTACCAGCTGCTCCATGGAAGAAAGATGAGGCTTTCTGCTCCCGTAAAGATTTACAGCCTCGGAAACTCTGTTTAGGGTTGCTGTGGGTCGGAAACGACTCGACAGCACTTTAACAACAACAACAACATCTTGCAGTGAGAAGTTAAGTGCTTATTCTTTAACACCAACCTGACCTAGGCATTTCAAACTGACTTTATAGTACAGTGTTTATCTTATAATACCACATCAGGCACTGTAAGATATGTATGTATGTATATATGTGTATATGTATATGAATGTGTGTATATATATGTGTGTGTGTCTATAGTTGTGGTGGTTGTGTGCTACTGAGTCAGTTCCAGCTCATAGTGACCCTGTACAGGGTTTCTGAGGCTATAAATCTTTATGGGAGCAGAAAACATCACCTTTCTCCCACAGAAAAGCTGGTAATTTTGAACTGCTCTCTTTGAGGTGATCAGTCCGACTTGGAAACACTTTGCTACCAGAGCACTCTCTCTCTCACATATATGTGTGTGTGTGTGTGTGTATATATATATATATATGTTGTTGTGAAGTGCCATTAAGTTGATTCCGACCCATAGCGACCCTGTATAGGGTTTCCAAGGAGCAGCTGGTGAGCTTGAACTGCTGACCTTGCAGTTCAAACTGACTTTGCAGTTTTGGCACATTAACCCACAGCACCACACCAGGACTCTGGACTCACTGTATATATATATCTTGTGGGAAAGTGTTTTAAAGGATAATGTAATTTGTCCATGAACTTTTAGAAGCCAGTATATGAGGGTGAGTCAAAAATTATCTGCACTCAGGCTGTAGAATTCATTTTAATCAACTTTTAGTACAGATAAATGCATCTTTTTTCAACATAATTCCCTTGCTATTTAATACACTTTACTTTGTCCATCTGTCAACAAGCTTTCATATTCCCTTTGTAAAATGTTTTAGGCAGAGCTGCGAGCCATGAATGCATCTCTTATCTTCACTTCTTCATAAGAGGTGAATCTTCATCCACGAAGGGGTGCCTTCAGGTACTCAAACAGGTGAAAGTCCAATGGATCAAAATCAGGACTATAAGAATGATGGTTTAGCACCTCAAAATGACGTTTTTACAGAGAGTCAACTTTGTGGATAGAGGCCTGAGGATGTGCATTATCATTCAATGAGATAGTAGTGTACATTTAATCCAAAGATTAGACTTCAGCTTTTCAGTGTAATGAGCACTGTTGATAGTTGGACATTTCCTAGATAGTGTTCCAATACTGGCCCCTGAGAATCCCAGAAAACTGTCATCATCAATTTTCCAGCTGATGGTTGATTTCAAACTGTTTCTTGATCAGCGATTTGAGTATGTTTCCATTTCGTACTCTGCCATTTATTCTCAGGCTTTTAGTGATGTATTCATGTCTCGTCACCAGTAACAATTTTTTTTTTTTTAAGAAATTTTTACTTTCCTTTGAGTATCAATCCAAATTTTGTTTGCAGGTGTCCAAACTCTTATGTTTATGCGCTTCCATGAGTTGTTTCAGTACCCATTTCTTTAAGTCTTTTCAAAACACCACATTTGTCATGGATTATTTCATAGGCAGTACCATGGCTGATTTGCAAGTGATATGCTATATCATCCACCATCACTCATCTATTCAACAGAATCAGTACACATCACGCTCAGTATTGTCATCTGTTGTGGACATAGACAGGCATTTTAGTATAACCAAAGTGCAAATAATTTTGGACTCACGGTCATGTACTATATATATAACGTATGTGTGTGAGTGTATATATATGTGTGTGTGTGTGTGTGTGTGTGTGTGTGTGTGTTGTTGATGGTAAGTATTGTTGAGGAGGTTCTGACTCTTAGCAACCATTTATAAGGGTTTCCAAACAGCAGCTGGTGGATTTCAAATGTTGACCAAGCTAACTTGCCAGCACTTAATAATTAGTTTTATTAATGTTAATCTTTAGTAAATCTTTCCAAAAAATTGATTATTCAGACTAATCATCATTTCTGTATACCATGTCAAATATACAATGGATAGATTTCCCAGGAAATATGCCAACTTGGTTTTGCTTCATTGAATTCTACTGAAAAAATGAGTGAATATAAAATTTTATTTTTTACTTTGTTTTGAAAGCTACTTACTTCACCTGAGCCATTTATTGGTTTCAATTAAGCTAATGGATGAATTTCAGTTATGAAATTATAATACTGCTTTGAAATGTGATAAACCAGTGCAAATTCTAATATATGTATAAGGAATGGATTTCGGTATAAGACCCATGTGTTGCTGTTTACTTGTTTATTAACAATTTAAAGTTGTTAAATAAAGGCGTAAGACTGTGGGGACTAAAATAAGACTTCTTTCTTAATGTGTTCCGAAGTCCTTCCAGATTTATGCTGTGAAACAGGTATTGATTGTTGAGGAAGATGGGATTAAATATATATCCTCATGTTGCTGTTGAAAACCTTTTTTAGGTTTTGTTAACCATAAATGCCTAGTGATGAACTTGTTTATCTGTTATTCTTTTTTTCTTCATTCTTTCTCTGATTCTGTTTAATTCTAATTTATTTGATATGGCAACTTATCAGCCTACCTAACTTTTTCACTTTTTCTCAACTTAGTTCTGTTATTCACAATGCTAGACAAAATCATTGACTTAAAAAGAAAAAAAAATGTTTTGCTTGATTTCTGGGATAGATTAAACATGATATATCCTAATATCAGTGCACAATGTCATCTTTTTATTTCCTGACACTGTTCTGTTTTCGTTCTAAGCCCTTCACAGTAAGGAATATTTAAAAAATAAATTATAATGTTGTTGGATATATGTGATATAGTGAGACTTCTAGAATTACTGTAAGCATTTAAAACAAACCAAAAATAGCTTGTCTTTTTAAGAGATTGTTTATGCTCAGTGTGAAAATAGTTATAAAGATATCTTGGAAATCACTTTTAATCCTGTCAATCAGATATAACCATTGATATTATTTCCCTATATGCCTTGGAATCTTCTTGATATTCATTATTATGTTTCTCTAAAAATGCAAATCCTCAAGAATTGCATTTTAATAGTAATTCTCACCCTTTATGTGGAAAACATGATGGGCCTAGCTGAGACATCCAGACCCCCTTGTCTAACTTCTAAAGGGAAGGAGAGAGAATCACTATCAGCATCAACAGCCTGGTTCCCATGAGGTTGAGCTGAGACATGTATCCTCTGTCCAAGCCTTGGCCTTCCTCCCACCAGCACTCTCTCCTTCTCCACTGGGTGTTATGGTTGTTGCAGTGGCTACTTAGGATTTACAGACAATAGTCACCACTATGGGCTTTCTTTGGGGATTTACAGGTTACAATTCAGGACGAGAAATGACTCAGGATACAGTTCTTTGGTCTTAGCTGTTGTCACACATGGCTCTGAATCATAGCCTCTCAGCCTTGTGGCCCTTCAGCCTCTACCCTGCTTGGTCAAGTGTTACAAGGCTCTTAAACTCTATGAGGAAGTGCTGGGAGATGCTCTCCTTGTCCATCAAACCTCCTGGCCAGAGGCACTCAGCTTGCTTGTTGTATGGGCAAGGAAGCCTACCACACCATGTCCTCTGCTAGTGTCCTGGTTCTGCTACTGCTGCCTCTCCTGCCACTGTTTCATTGCTGCTGCTTCTCACTGTTTCTGGCTCCCTAGTTTAGGAGGTTCTCAGCACCAGTGACCTTTGGTCCAAAGGACTCAGTCACTCTTGCTTATTCTTTCTTGGTTCCTTCTCTGCTCTGGAATGGGCTCTTTTTCAGGATTACTGGGGCTAACCCTCATTGGGGTTCCTGTATATTTTATTACATGATCCCACCTCAAGGGGTACACCTTATTAGCATTTATTAGCAAACTATTCAATCCCCTTGGTGGAGCACAAGTGCCTCATATGCATAGTTCCACCCAGTCATTTGGTGGAAGGTATAAAGACTGTCTAGCTAGAAGGGTTATATTAAGTAATTCACTATAATGCAATATGAAAAATTATAAATATATTTGTTGTATATTAGAATTTTTTTTTTTTAACAGTGCAAATTTTATTACTTTTTTTGGGGGGTCTCACAGACCCTCACACTATTTAACTTAGGTTACATTCATGACTTTAAAAATGGGATGTGAAATTTGGTTTATTTATTACTTAATGAAACCTAAGTTTATCTTAATAATTTTTTTTTTTAATTTAAGATTTTTATTGGGGATTGAGTGAAAGTTTACAGGGAACATCATCAGTTTTACATTCAACAAATCATATACCTTGTTTCATTACATTGATTATTGTTGTTGTTGTTGTTGTTGTTATGTGCCATCAAGTCGGTTCCGACCCATAGCGACCCTGTATAGGGTTTCCGAGGGTGTAAATCTTTACGGGAGTAGAAAGCCTCATCTTTCTCCCGTGGTGCA
>NW_006408682.1:5110157-5117448 GCF_000296735.1 Chrysochloris asiatica
GGTCCACAATCCCCGTTCAGGCCTTTTTTCTAGTTGTAAACAGTTCAGGGCCAGCTGTGGCTGTTTGGTTTAAATTGGAAACTATCTCTTTAAAGTTCGAGGAGCTCTATGCGCATGTGTAGTAGAACCCTCTGAGGGTGGGGCTGGGGTGCCCCCTAGCTCAGGCACCCCTATAGTCACCAGAATGGAGGTGCACAGACAGGAAGGGTCCAATGAACAGCTACCAAAAGAAAATAAAGTCCACACCTTTTTCTCTGCGGTTCTGCCAGGTGTCTGTGCCCGCTCCGATCCTTCCCCTGTTTGGCCCCACCCAAGATGGCAGCTCCTGGAGCAGCCGAGCGTCCTAGACTAGAAAGCAATGGAGTTCTTGCTTCTGTCACAAATTGCCCCAGCTGTGAGCCTTCCAACCTTCTAAATATTCCTTTTTATGTGGTTCAGAGTTCTGGGACCATCCCCTGAGCCTGCTTGGTCGGGTGTTCTGTGTTTTATTGTTGGCGGAGCTGTTAACTACATGTCCACTCAATCCGCCATCTTGTTTCCCATTCTTAATAATGTTTTTGTTCCAAACTTACTACATCAGTTATTGATACGAAAAACAGTTTAATTCATTCAGAAACTGGTATTTTTGAGTGAAAGTTGCCCATTTCTAATCATACCACAGTGGAGCTCTCTTAGCATTCTGGGTTATGACTAGGGCTGCAGATTGAATCTACAAGCCTCCCTGTGGAAGAAAGATGAGGCTTTCTGCACCTATAAAGATTGACAGCCTCGGAAACCATGTTCAGTGTGCTGTGAGTCAGAACTGACTCCATGTCACATAACCATCACCATCACCTATCATACAGTAGGTTTGTGCTTGCTACTACAGTAAACCTACTAGTCGGGCTGCCAACCGCAGTTCAGTAGTTCGAAATTACCAGTGGTTACACCAGAGAAAGATGAGGCTTTCTGCTTCCATAAAGATTTACAGCCTCGGAAACCCTGTGACCATGAGTCGAAACTGTCTCCACAGTACTTAACAACAGTAGTAAACCAAAGAATGTGTTTTAAGGAAGGCTTAAGTGAAAAAAGGAAAAAAAAAAAGAAAGAATGTTTTGCTAATAAGTAAGTTAGGATTGATTGGTCTGATTAAGAGTACATTTCCTAATGGGTGATGATACAGTCATTAGTGGTCATAGTCACTCATGCGAAACAAACAGCCCCAGTGTTTTTGGATTGATCGTAGTTGCCTGAGTTGTAACCTGTTTGGGATAAATGTGGTTTGGAGTGAGGTTAATGATACTACGAGGGCTATTGGGGTCAGTTATCTCGTTTTGTGATATGTAGAAAGCACTAACCTGGTGTGGGGAGTCCTGGTGTGGCGCTGTGAGTTAATGCCCCAGAATGCAAAGCCATTTGAACTGCAAAGTCGGTGGTATAAGCTCACCAGCTGCTCCTCGGAAGCCCGATACAAGGTCGCTATGGGTCGCATTTAGCTGGATGGCACTTAACAACCTGGTGTCGAGGTCTGGTGTGGTGCTGTGGGTTAATGTCCTGGACTGCAAAGTCATTTGAACCACAAGGTCAGCAGTTCAAACTCACCAGCCACTATACAGGGTCGCTACGGGTAGGAACTGACTCAACAGCACTTAACAACAACAATCCTGGTGTGTACTTCAGCTTCTTGGAAACCCTATCCAGGGTTTCTATGAGTTGGAACCGACTTGATGACACTTAGCAGCAATAACAATCCTTGTTTGGATTTCTGGCATGGTACTGTAGGATCCTGAATGCGAACCCCAAGTTTAGTAGTTCAAATCCACCATCTGCACCTTGGAAACTATACAGGATCACTATGAATCAGAACTGACTTGATGGCATTTAACAACAAAAGGAATCCTAGTGTGGCACTGTAAGATAAGCACTGGACCACAAGGTTGGTTAGAATCACTAAGTTGGTGGTTCAAACTCACCAGCTGCTCCTCAGAAACCCTATACGGGATCAGTATAAGTTGGAACCAACTTAATGGCAGGTAACAACAACAGTGGTAACAATCCTGGTGTGGTGCTTAGGGTCAGCACTGGATCTCAAGGTCGGTTTGAATTACAAGGTTGGCGATTCAAACTCAACTGCTGCTCCTCAGAAACCATATTCAGGGGTCACTGTGAGTTGAAACTGGCTCGATGGCACTTAACAACTACAACTTGTAAGTATTATGTGTAACCATGGACTCAGGCAAAGTGGAAGAATCTGAAAGTGTTTCTTCTATTTTATGGCATACTGAGCTACCTGTCTTCCTTAAATTATATAAGATTCCTCCATATAATGAAATTCTATAATCTTTAGGAAGCCAACTTACATTTTAGTAATTTTTAGATTTTGCTCTGCATGTAACAGGTGCAAAAGATACCTACTTTTTGTTGTTCTCTGCACTTGCATAACTTCCATAAATCAGTACCATCTGTTCGTCTTTTAAAGACCTTTTATCTTGCTTTGCGTTGTGTGGACCCACGTTGTATATGCCTTAACACAGGAAATATTTCATTTCTCTGAGAAATGGAAATTCCATGGGCTGTGTTAAATCTACCTTTGTCCTTGCATTTGATCTTATCAGCTTGAGATGAGGATGGGAGGGGCCTGATGGAAGTAATGAAGCTCATGTACATAAAGCAACATCAGATAACTGTAGTATTTTTCATGCACAACTCTGGGTTCTGTGTGTGCGTACTTTATGTTACTATGGAACTGAGCTCGTTCTAAAAGTTTGTTGTTGTTAAGTGCCGTGGAGTCATTTTCTAATTGTATCTACTCTGTATAGGGTTTCTGAGGTTTGTAAATATTTACTGGAAAAGAAAGGAAGAAAACCTCTTCATTTCTCCCATGGAGCAGATGGGAGGCTCGCACCACTTACCTTATGGTTAGCAGTGCAGTGCTTATCCTACAGAGCCACAGTGCTTCAAAGTATAGCTAAAGGTATTGTTGTTGCTAAGTTCCGTGGAGTTGGCTCTGAGTCATAGCGACTCTATAGGGTTTTTGAGGCTTTTAAAAATCTATGACAGAGCAGAAAGCCTCATCTTTCTCCTGAGGAGTGACTGGTGGGCTGAAACCAGTGTCCTTGGGATTCACAGTCCAGAACTTATCCTGTGGAGCAGCTATGCTGGCAGTATTGCAATGTTTGTTTCTCTTCACTTGTCAAGATCTTTTCATTTTTTGAAAACCAGTTTCTATTGAATGAATGCACCTCATGGCTTCCCCATGTGTCTTAGAGTAGAACTGCGTATCACAGAGTTTTAAGTGGCCTGTTTTGGAGGAGATAGATTGCCAGATGTTTTTCCAAGTCTCCTTTGGGTAGAGTTGAACCTTGAACCTTTCTGTTAGCAGCCAATAATGTTAACTATTTGTACCACCTACAGCCCCTTTACTATTATTGTTAAGCTCTTAGTTTTGACAGTTATGTACTAGGTATAGAGGAAGTCTGTTGATGCAGTGGTTAAATGCTTTGCTGCCACTGAAAGGTAGGTGGTTTGAACCCACCAGCCTCTCCCAGTTTCAGATTTACAGCCTTAGAAACACTGGGGGGAGGGGGAGTCTCTTCTACTCTGTACTTCTGGATCACTGTGAGTAGGAATCAACTCGGGGGGCAGTGGGGGTTTATTATTTGGTATTGTTTGTTCTTTAGGTTATTTGAATTAGGTTTTCTGTGTTTGGGTTGGTTTTTGGTTTTTGGTTTTTTTTTTTGCTTGAATAATTTTGCTCCAGTGGATTATAGTGATATTGAAGTAAAATTTTATTATACATTTCCTGATTTTGTTTTTTGGGATGGTTGCGGTAGACTGTTTCCAATTGTGATGCCCCTACCCCCAGGTGTTTTCAATTGGTTTTCACATATGATGGGAAATTACTTTTCCCTGGTGATTTGGTCAATTAATCAAGTAGACACAACATTAACACAAAAGCCTTCTGGAATCTTATTTGTGATCCGTAGGAGACCTGGAAACCGATCCCCCTGGAATTATTTTCTATGAAATGTAAAGCAAAGCAAAAAGTGGTTTAATTCATGCTGTCAACATCCAAATAAATATTTTCTCTCAGATACTACATCTCATTAATAGCTACTATGTTTCTCATTAAGATAGGAACAATCATAGAACTCTTCCGAAAAGCGTGAAACAGATCATCTAGTTGAGCATGTTTTTTGGTAGTAATAGAAGTGAGCCAATTAAAGTATTTGCTTCTTATTCTTTATAAAGTAATACTACTTGAGAAAAAATACTGTGAATTTGTTTGCTTGTAAGTGGAGTTGCTGGAAGATTTGAAAGCCAGTCGTGAGCAATTGTGTGCTCAGTTGTAGACCACTACAACTTCCGAAAAACACAATCTAATCCACTACCATTGAGTTAATTCGGACTCACAGTGAATTCATAGGAGAGAGTAGAACTGCCCCACAGGGTTTCCAAAGTGGTAAATTTATATGGAAACAGACTGCCACATCAGTCTCTTTTTAAGCAACTGGTGGGTTCAAACAGCTGACCTTTTGGCTAGCAGATGATTACTTTCACCACTGTGTCACCATGCCACTTCACAAGAGCTCCTTGCTAGACTGGGGGGATATTGTTGTTGTTGTTAAGTGTCTTTGCATCAGTTTCAACTCTTAGCTACCTTGTATAGGGTTTCTGAGGCTGGTGGATTTGAACCACCCACCTTGTGATTAGTAGTCCAGTGTTTATCCTACAGCATCATAGCAGGACTACCCTTGATAGACTGGGGAGAATAGAACCAGATTATTTTTAAAATTAGAATGATAATTAGGTGTTTAGCTAAATTTAGTTTTTCTTGAGCAGATAGTTTATAGGACAGTTAGACTACCCTTGATAGACTGGGGAGAATAGAACCAGATTATTTTTAAAATTAGAATGATAATTAGGTGTTTAGCTAAATTTAGTTTTTCTTGAGCAGATAGTTTATAGAACAGTTAATAATTTCAAAAAGTAAGGGCTTTTCCAATTGGGGGTTGTTGATAAATGCCCTTGAGTCATTTCCCACCCATAGCAACCCTGTGTAGGGTGTCCAGGGAGCAGCTGGTGACCATGAACCGCCAACCTTGTGGTTCAAACCGACTTTGCAGTCCAGCGTATTAACCCAGAGAGCTATCATAGCAGGATTCCAATTAGCCTTCACGTTGTTAGTATTATGGAAGAGAGGATAAGGTGAGCTGTTTAATGTTAGTAAAGGATAGATAGCTCACATAGTACATATTTATACTTGTCTGCTAGGCATTTCTACTTGATCTAAAACTCATCTTTCGCACCCAAGCTTTTAAAATATTTGTAGTCTCATATTCTTTTTTCTCTTTTGACTACTTTGACCTTTCCATCTTTCAAAAAGTTTGTTTAGATCACTATAATATGATCAAAGGGTTAGCACAATGCTTCCCTCCTCTGCATGCAAAATTTAAAATTTTCTAAATTTATAGGCTGCCTTACATATTGTCTTGACCGTATTGGCGCCTATCCTGAAAGTGCCTCCTGTTGGTAAATTGCATCTGAACTGGGAAATATACCTATGGAATTTCTTCAAGAGATACTGACCTCTCTGAATCAGAAGACTTTTGAATTAGGGTGCAAACACCTGAGAGTCTCTTTCCTTGTATCTGAGCCATCTGGGGGACCCAAGGGAAAAGTTCCTGGACAACTCTGATTTCTGCAATTGCCACTTTCCATTAAAGCTTAGCGTGAGACTGCCCTTCACAGTCTCTGATGCTAGGTGGCCTCTGAGGGCCTTGTGAGTCTGAATGCTTAGTTGGACCTAGAAGACCCTTCGCCCTCTGAATGGCATTTCGGATGTACTTGAATAAAAATCAGTAAACAGCATGAAAAGGCTAAAATAAAAACTTTGCCTTCTCTACTCCACTCCTCCTGGAGTACTGGTGTGGTGCTATGGGTTAATGCGCTGGACTGCAAAGTTGGCGTGAACTGCTCACCAGCTGCTTCTTGGAAACCCTATACAGGTTCACTATGGGTTGGAACCGACTCGATGGCACTTAACAACATTCCCTTATACCCAGTCCTCTGTTGTCTCTCTCAGGGGCATCCATTTTCAACACATGCCTTTGTTTGTTTGTTTGTTTGGATATTTACTTCCATGTTTTTAAATAATATGTTAATGCTGCTGTTTCCTAAGTACCAGTTGCCAATATCTGTTGACTCTTTATGGACAGTGAGAGTTATTTCTTTTAGACTGTTTCCTCTCTTTCCTTGTCCCCACCGTTTCAATATTGTTAGATCAGAATCATCTTAGCACAATCGATGTGCTAACATATCTGAATAGAGTGCCTTCAGACCTAAATTGAAACTCCATTTTAAATTAACATTTTTATTTCTACCTTTCTAAAGAAAGCCTGTCAGCCTTTTTCCTAGATGAGGTGTTACTGTTAGAATAGCAAAAAGGCAAGAATCAATTTCTAACCTAGATGAAGGATTGTTTAGTGTTTGTTAAACTGCTTTCTTTACTGTTCCTTAAATCACCAGGCAAATATGTGTAAGCTTTCATTACCCCCTTGCTCCTCACTCCTTGGCCCAGGTAAACAATGTTTTTGTGTTTTAAAGACTTCAGTATGCAGTTGATTCAGCATTTTTTTCTTTTTAACCAATGAATTCATTTTCCATTTCAAGGACTTCAAATAGAATTGACCTGGTATACATTTCATAACAACACCTGTTTCCCCCTTATCTTAGAAATGTTGCGTTAGTCAAATTATCTTAGGAGATAAGGAAATATCTTTGGCAAAACACTATGATTTGACTACGGCTTATAAATTTCCCTCTCTCTTTGTTGGGGTTTAGGCCCAGAAGGAAAAAGCTTTTTGCATTCATTTTTGCACCGATAAATGATCAGGACCCACCCTGAGAGGCATTAGTTTATTATAGAACAGAAAATAAAAGAGATGGTTTATCTACAAGGGGAATTACTTTGAAAGGACGAAAACAAAACAGCTGCCTCCACTGGTGGTTGGCTTGGACAGTGAAGTTTTTCCTCACAAGATACGTGGGCTAGGGTCTTTTTGTATCGTTGGTTGTTCAAGCTTCACACGTGTCAGGGAATTTCAGGATGGATGCAGAACAAGGAAGACGTAGGAAAACCACACAAGGTACTGCCCTTTTCCTAGAAACCAAAGAGTTTTGGTATGCATAACAGGAGAAAGGGGACTGACTGTGTGCTCCTTCCCAGAGAGCTGGAGCAGAGGGAAGGAATACAGATGCTGTTTGAGTTGACATTAGTGTGTCCATTTTGGAGCATTCAATTTGTGCCCCT
>NW_006408682.1:5118043-5134725 GCF_000296735.1 Chrysochloris asiatica
GGGTCAGCAGTTCAAGCTCACCAGCCTCTCCTCAGAAAGCCTATACAGGATCGCCCATGGGTCAGAAGCAACTTGATGGCACTTAACAACAATATTGATTGTTTAGCTTTCTAATGCATATGAGGTGATTTGAAAGTAGTCATGGCTTGGATCAGGCACACCTTAATCTCTTATGGGACATCTTTGCTGTTCAGCACTTTAAAGAGATCTTTGTAGCAGATTGGCCCAATGCAATACTTGATTTGTTTCATGGCACTGGACATTGATTGTGGATCCCATTAAAATGAAATCCTTGACAACATCAGTGTTTTCTCCTTTTATCATGATGTTTCTTATTGGTCCAGTCCAAGGAATTTTGTTTTCTTTATGCTGAGGTGTGTACATATTGAAGGCTGTTGGTCTTCAATAGTAATTGTTTCAAGTTCTCTTCACTTTCAGCAGTCAAGTTTGTTTCATCAGCATAATCACAGATTGTTAATGAATCTTCTAAGCGTGATGTGTTGTTCTTCTTCATAGAGTCCAGTTTCTCAGATTATTTGCTCAGCATACAGTTCAAGTAATTATGGTGATAGGATACAATCCTGATACACAACACCTTTCCGGTTTTAAACCCATCAGTATTCCCTCATTCTGTTTGAACGACTGCCTCTTCATCTATATACAGGTTCCTCATGAACACAAGTAGGTGCTCTGGAATTCCAGTTTTTCTCAAGTTATTTGTAATATGTTATGATCCACAAAGCTAAATGCCTTTTTAAATACTCAATGAAGCATAGGTAACCATCTTTCTGGTATTCTCTGTTTTCAGCCAAGATCTAGTAATATCACCCTCATTCCATGTTCTCTTCTGAGTCTGGCTTTCTGGCATTTCTCTGTCAATGTACTGCTATAACCATTTTAACATTATCTTCAGTTAAAGTTTACTTGCATATGATGTTATTTGATAATTTCCACTTTGTGTTGGATCAATGCTCTTTGGAATGTACACACATAGGAATCTCTTCTAGTCTGTTGACAAGGGTAGCCACCTTCCAAATATTTTGGCATAGATGAGTGAATACCCCCAGTGCACCATTTGTTTGTTCAAACAGATCTTAATGTTGTGAGTGAAGTAGAGATTGCGGACCTTCATTTGCTGATGCAGCATGGATCAAAATTGTTGTCTATGTGTTATACATCTTTCATTTTTCCTATGTCTATCAGGTCTAAAAAATTGTCTATTATTTCCCAAATGATCAGAACTAGCAGACCAGTTATTAATTGTATTTTTCTCATGGAGATTGACTTTCCCAATTTCTTTATCCTCATACTTCAATCTGAATTGGTTCCTGCTTTCATAGGTTGTCCTTTCACGTTCATTCTCGGGCTTTTTTGGGTGATATCCAGTATTTGACTCAGTTTCCTGGATCACGTGCCTTCTTCCCTTGATTTACTTCCTCAGTGTGCTGGATCGCATCCAAAGATAGCTGTGTGAGAAAGCGTCTATGGGAAGTAAAGCCTGTTCATATTTGAGAATTAATTTACGTTTTCAACTTTCACATTTAATTTCTTATTTGATTGAGCTTATAGTTCTACAGTGAAAAATTACTTTTCCTCAGTATTGAAGGTAATGCTTTTTAAAAAGTAAAATCTAAGGTTACTGTTCAGAAGGCATTGTTACAGAGTTTTTGTTAATAGTTCCTGTTTCAGTCTGCTACTAGTCATGCAAATGCTACCATCTGCCATCCCATCGTGTAAATTGAACTCGTAACGCGAGACAGTTTTCCATGGTTCACTCACAGTTTTGTACATCTTGCTATCAGAGACTCTAAGGAGCTCTGGTGGCATAGTGGTTACGAATCAGGCTGGGAACCGCAAGGTCAGCAGTTTGAAACTACCAGCTGTTTCACGGGAGAAAGATGAGGCTTTCTGCTCCCATAAAGATTTACAGCCTCGGAGACCCTGTTCAGGGTTGCTATGGGTCGGAACCAACTAGAAGGCACTTAAGAACATCAGAGACTCTGAATACCTTTGTCATGGACTGTCTCTTCAAGGACAGCTGAAGTTTTGGAGAACGGACATCTTGGCACTCTCCAGAGTTATGAGTAGGCATGTTTACTGTTTTGTCTAAAAGATTTGGATCCTCTAAATTCATTGTGTCCATTGTATGTGGTGGTATCTATCCTTTGGTTCTTTTCACATTCCCTTTTTGGAATATTGACTTGACAGGGTGTTGGACAGAAGGGGTGATACTCCAGCTACTGCTGTTGCTGTTAGTAATAAACAATCCTTTGTCTCTGACCCAGGAATCTTGTGTCTTCTGCAAGCAATCATGATACTATGTCAGCTTAATGTGTGACCCTTCCAGTAAGAATAAAGCCTTAGACCTTTCAGAGCTCCTACATTCTTTGCTTTGAAACCCATAGTGTTTTTTCCTCCTGTATCTGTCACTTAATTGTATATAGCATTCAGATGTTTATCTTTTTCTTGATTTTTCTATTTTTTATCCTAGAGATGTTTCACAATGAAATTATTTTGTGTATAGCAAAAACACAATTAAATTTAGGTGTTACGCAAGTTTCTAAAATATAATACATTTTAAATTTAGTTGATAGGCCCTATGTTTTATATTTAATTGTGTTGCTAGGCACAGAGCATGAATGGATGATTATATATTCTTAAAATTGCTTTGTGTCTGTGCGTCATTATCCTAAAACATTTATTGAGTTGTATTTTGTATATTGTGTATTTATTATTTCTCTTTTCAGTAAAGCTGGCTACTATTTGTTGGATAAATACCATGTTTTGTTTGTGACATTGATTATGTTACTTATACCTTACAGTAGTCCTAAGTGTTGTTGCTGTTGTTGTTCTGTGGTTAAGTATCATCTAGTTGACTCGAATTCACAGCAAACGTGTGCAAGGCTTATGAGTGACTAATGGGTTTGAATACCGACCTTGTGGTTCTCAGTCCAGTGTTGTTGTTGTTAAATGCTGTCCAGTCAGTTCCAAGGAGTGACTGGTGGGTTTGAACTACCGTCTGTGTGGTTCTTCATTCAGTGTTGTTGTTATGTGCCCTCAATCGGATCCGACTCACAGAGACCCTGCATAGCGTTTCCAAAGAGCAAATGGTGAGCTTGAACCACCGCTGACCTAAACTGGCCTTGCAATCCAGCACATTAACCTCAGAGCCACACCAGCCCAGTGTGGTGGTGGTGGTGGCGGTGTGCCGTGAAGTCAGTTTTAACTCATAGCAACACTGTATAGGGTTTCCGAGGCTGTAAATTTTTATGGGAGCAGAAAGCCTCCTCTTTCTCTCATGGAATAGCTGGTAGTTTCCAACTGCTGACCTTGAGGCTAGCAGTGTAATTTGTAACCACTATGTTTTGCTGAGGGCTAATGCGTCTTAGACTGCAAAGGCCTTTGAACTGCAAGGTCGGTGGTTCAAGCTCACCAGCTGCTCCTTGGAAACTTTATGCAGGGTTTGGGTCAGAATCCACTCAGTGCCACTTAACAACAACAATGTTCCAGTGTAGGATGTTTTACAACAGAAAGGGTAGAAATATAGGATATATAACTTGCCTAAGGCTGTAACTTAACAAATGCTTAACTTGGTATTCAAATCTAGATCTTTTTAACTTTCAAGCCAAAGTATTTAACCACTACCCTATTATTCTATAATATAGGAAGATGGGAAAGGAAAAAATAGGTATATTAACTCACCTGGAAATTCATTAACACTGTGCTTATTTAGTCCCTAAATATTGATTTGAATAATAATTGAGCTAGTTTACTTTGGTTATAATAGAATTCGGTGTGCAACTCTTGTTAATGTTCAATCACAGTTAAAAAAAAAAAAAAAATGGACCAGACAACAGAATAAAGCAAAAGAGGAGCTGATATTTATTTACACATTCAAAAGTTGGAAGATTCTAGGTTGTGGCTCCCATAGCAACTGCAGCTCAGCTTCAGAGCAATGAATGTTGCAGTCCAACCTGAGCAGCATATGCAGCTCCATGAACTAATATTCTACAGGCTCTTGGGGGCCTGGTAATGGCCAATATGGGAACAATGAATGTGTAAATTATCCGTTCCTGTTTTATCACTGTAGGTTGGGGCATTTCATTTATGTGGCTGTTTCATAGTGCAGCAAAGGTGTTTCAACTGGTGATACATCTTGGTGGCATTTCAGTGGTGTTTAAATTATTAATGTAACCTGAACCTAAATGACTTTCACTTGTAAGACAATTTTTGTTTTGTATCTGATTTATAAAGTATTATGCGCGCTCTCCTCCCAACCCCCGCTCCTAGTAGAAAATCATCCGTTTTGGAGTTCTTGTTTACATTCACAATGCAGTTCTTAAGCAGGTTCAAAATGCTGGTTAACCTTTGAAATGTATTACGTGCTAGTGCTTAAAAGAGATAGATGACTGAGAAGTACATATTAGAGCCTCTCAACACTCAGGGTCATCAATCTTCAAGCAGCCTGGCTTCGCGCACTCCAGGGCCATCCAGAATGCAGGAAGCGTATCTGCCAGTCCCCGGAAAGCTCAGGACTTTTGGGTTCTTTCTCTAGTAGATTCTGAGGAAATATCAATTGGGCATTATCAACAGCTCTGCCTTGCCTTAATATCGCTTCAGTAATTAAACACATTGTCTAACACTGTGTCCCAAACCTATAACCTTTGCTTAGATAATGTTGGTTGATAGCTCTGTGGATAGTATGTTAATGTCTCTTACAGATCTCTGAAAGCACATGATTAACAATGTAAACTATTACTCAAATTGTAGACTCACTTTCCTAACACTGATGGTTTAATAAGTTCATATGTATTATCTGCTAGCAAGGGTGTATAGCAAAAATGTTAAGTCTAAAAATTCCATGCACTGTATATATAAATTATGCATATAAACTTCTAAAAAATAACATCCGTAAGTTGTATATAATTGTATTAGAAAAAATATTAGTGTAGAGATTCCTTTTAATGATTTTAATTTAATTATCAGAAAACATTTACAGAATAGTTATTAGATTGCTAGATATTTTAGATTCAAGGTGAAGAACATACAGGACTCTGGGCCATTGTGTTTGGAGAATCTAAATCATTTTATTTCATTTTTTGAAGTCTTTTTAAATATTCTAACCTGACCATTGATTATAGTAAGACATGTTTATTGTTATAGTAATCTTTAAAAACCAGCCTAAGTATTTGTTGTTGTTGTTATTAGGTGCTTGTTATTGTTAGGTTGTTATTGTTAGGTTGTTGTTGTTAGGTGTTGTTGTTGTTGGGTGTTGTTAGTCAGTTCTGACTCATAGCCACTCTGTATAGGGTTTCCACAGAATGACCATGCAGTTCAAACTGAGCTTGCAGCCCAGCGAATTGACACAGTGCCATGCCAGGGCTCCCACCTAAGTATTTAGTAAACTCTTTTTTTAAAAAAAATGGCAGGAATATAAAGTAAGGCACATTCTAGGGTGGAATTTCGTTTTCTGAACCACTACTTTCACTCCACATGTTGATTTTGGAGTCCCCGCATACTGGTGTGGAGCTGTAGGGTAAGCACTGGACCACAAAGTTGATTTGAACTGCAAGCTCTCCAGTTCAAACTCACCAGCCACTTCTTGGAAATCCTATGAAAGGTTGCTATGAGTCAGAACTGACTCCATGGCACTTAATAACAACATACTTACCCTATTTCTGTAACATACTGAAACATAATGATTACAAAATTATTGCCTTTCTAAAAAGAATACAAATGCCGATTTGATTTCACTTCTCTTTGTGCCTTTTTCTCCTCTGGACCCTGTATAAATAAAAGCAAATGGATGCTGGTTATTTGAAGCTGAGATATCAGTAACTTTATGAACCTCCAAAAACAAACTTGTGGCCTTTGAGTCAGTTCTGACTTATGGAGTTCCCCGGGTAGCATAAATGCTTAAGTGCTCCATCACTTGCAGAAAGGTTAATGGTGCAAGTTTACCCAGAGGCTATATGGACAGGAGTCTTCTGGAAGGTTATGGCATTGAAAACCCAGTGGTGCCCTGTTTTACTCTGCCACACATGGCGTCTCCTTGAGTGCCTTTATAGGTACCCTTAATAGACAGTAACTTTAAGTGATATTTCACAGAATGAAGGACTTTAGTTGGGGAATGTGTCCAATATGTGCTTGTTTGACAAGTTGAGATTGTAAGAATCGAGAAATGGACTTTTATGATTTTGAAAGTGTTTGTAAAAGTTTCATTTATAAAGGTCTCCACTGTTTTGATATAAATCCATATCACTCAGGCCTGGAGACAAAGATGATGACGTGGAGAGATGGAGCGGCCGGGGACTCTTGACTCAGGGAGGGAGAGGGGCTGTGTGCTGGCGGCCAGGAGGCAGGTGTGCAGGATGTACCCTTTGCTTGGTTGATGTTGCATGCAGGGGATTGTAATCATTGCAATAAAATGAAATACGATAGGATGAATGTAAAGATAATGTTCTCCCATGTAAAGTATCACGAAATTCACAATAAAACTCTAGGCCCTTCCTTACCAATTGTGGCACCAACCACCTCCATCCCCACAGTACTCTCTACTCCTCAATAGATTTGAGAATTAATTGTGTTGGCTACACAGAAATCACAGGCCATATTCAAGATTATTTGGGGGGGAAAAATCCATATCACTAAAGATTTTTTGAACATGCGTCCCTGGCTTCACATATAACTATTGAAATATCACCTGAGTAATACGTTTTTACTACATAAATATATGTAAAATATCAAAGTGTGATTAAATTAACATAAAATGAAGTTCCAGTGTTTTCTTTCCATATTCCAGTGATATGTTGTTCCACGTCATGAGATATATCAATTTAGGAGATTCCTTTAAAGTAGAGCTTTTTTTTCTCTCTCTGTCTCTCTCTCTCTCTCTCTCACACACACACACACCGATATTTATCTTATCATTGGACATCATCTTACCCAGATGAAAGACTTAGTTAGCATGATCTTAATGTTTATGAGGCTCCAGTTTTGTCTAGTTCCGTTTTATATTATAGAAACAAACCTAACTCAGAGTGGACTTTTCTTTGTTTGTGTGTCCTGTCTTTAGGATGAGGATGGGACAGAAGAGAATAGCCGTGTTGAGCCAGTTGGACATGCAGACACTGGTTTGGAGAATATGCCCAACTTTTCTCTGGAGTAAGTTACTGATGGGTTTAACTAAATTTGTATTATCTGTGTAACGTCACTGATAGCAGCAAGTATGGCATGCAGAATGTTTGTGTTTAAACACATGCCTTGTGTGGGTTGGTTTCTCCAAAAATGCATCTTTCATCCATAAAGATAATTACGTAGTATAAAAGCTATAGCTGAACCTTCACATGTACCTGTCCCAAGTTTCATGCTTTGCCAAATACTATTAAATTATAATCTAAAATAGTATTTGATTTAAAATGTTGGCCATGTTAACACTGTAACTTTTCAGATTGCTTTTGTATGTCAGTATTTTTGTCATTTGTTCCTCAGCTTTACTAAAAATGATCAATCTATCTAAATAAATAAATTCTTTAGCTAGTTGGATAGACGTGGAAAAGTAGTTGAATCATATGAGCAATAGCAATATTTTAGTACATTTTTTGGTCTGAAGAAATAGTATTTTTCAAGATATTTGATGAAAAAATTAGAGATCATCAATTAGGACCCTTGAATATGATTTTTTTTAATATAAAAGAACAAAGACAATTTCCTATTTTTTCACAATTTTGCTATTAGATTGAACTTTGGCATTTTAAAATGCAAGTGGTTCTTAGGACTTCTTCATTTGATGACTTAGAGCAGGTAGGTGAGTCAGTGTTTTTCCTTTTACTTCATGTAATAAATGAGGACAAGATCCGACGTTAACATTTATGAGATTTCCAAAAGTTTATGGAAATATTTTGTTATCATTAAAGTCCCCCTTGCATGTTCTTTGTTCTGTCTTCACTTGGTCTCCCCATTGATAGCTCTATAAAGATTGCAACAAGATAAGACAGGGTTTTAGATTAGATCATGATTAGCTGTATAACAGTCTTGAATATCTATATTTAAGGTATCT
The DNA here is from genome assembly GCF_000296735.1 of Chrysochloris asiatica. NCBI lineage: Eukaryota > Metazoa > Chordata > Mammalia > Afrosoricida > Chrysochloridae > Chrysochloris > Chrysochloris asiatica. The sequence continues at coordinate 5,126,103 of NW_006408682.1, forward strand.
CAAAATTTCTTTCAGTAAGAATATACAATAAAATAAATTTGTTAAAGATGTTATAATGTTCTTAGTTAACAAAGCAATGATTGAATAGAAATAATACCTGTTAAGTGGTATTATCAATATCTAAATCTAAAACAGAATGTTACAGAATTCTATGGGGGGAAAATGTCAAATAAGTGATACTTTAGTAACTATTTGGGCATAATGATAAAATTTTGTATTATAAAATTTATAAACTATATTTATCTTATATAAAGTTTATTAGTTTATGTGATTAAATATGTGCCCATATTTTCATTTTTATACACCTATGTTTAATTATATTTAGCCTTTGTATTATAAAAGCAGCTCATTCATAGTAAATAGGACAACCTCAAGTTTCTCTTTAAGAAATAGAAAGCATTAATGTTTTTCATTATATTTAATAAAAACTGTAATCTTTACAATGAATCAAATCCATTAAAAATTTCCAGTTACCCGGATTGCTTAACATTAGAGATTTCCTTGACATACCATTTTAAACTATTGTTAGAGAAGTGCTCATTAGCTCTCCACTGTTGGGTATCCATCAGAAGAATCTGTAAAGAAAGCAATTCAAAAGAAAACAACCCACAGACTCAAAACCAAACCCTGTACTGTCAAGTCAATTCTGATTCTTAGTGATGGATATCATTTAAATAGTTTGGAAATTTTGCATCTCCAAAATTATACCACTAAGAAATAACCTAAGAAAAGACTCAATGAAATGACTTGATAAACGTATATAGAATGTTGTATCCCTTCCAAAAGAACTTTAATGACATTAATAGAAATGATTTCATGTTACTTCCTGTCGTAGAAGTAACTTTCTGTCTTTAACTTTCAATTGTAAAGACTTCTATGAAAATTCATTGATTGGCATAGATGTCCATTGGCTTTGAGGAAGAGGTTTCAGGACCTGCCTTTGCAGAGCTCTTGCAGCAGTTTAGGAAATGGTGACTTGAATTGTTTTGGGGTAAAGGGACCTGGCTCACCTCTGAACTGCTTCCTACTGGGGTGACACGCTTGACCTCATTAGATTATTGGAAGCATCGAATAATATGGCACATATATGAGAGCATTTTATGAGTTACAATGTGCTGTGTTGCTGCAGCACCTCAATTAATCTTAAAGCCCTTGCTGTAGATAATTGGGATTGGAAACATTTCCTTGGAAATCTATAGATTTAACTTGCAAAAAGTATTTTTATATTACACACAAGAATGTGGTCCGAGAGATAGTCTGTGTCATTTTTAATGTAGCTATTTCTGATGATTGCTCTCCCTCCATGCCCTCAGACTAGTGTTCAGGTATGTAGTGTTTAATGTTGCTTCATCCTCATGCTTATATTTCAGACTATGTATGTATATGCATGTGTGCTTGGTGGGATTTTCGTTTTGTTCTCCTTTGTTGTTTGTTTTGCGCTGTTTGGTTTGGTCTGGTTTTGGTTTGTTTACAGTACCTGTTCATGCTCCCTCATTCACCATTGTCTCACAGTGATATGGTAAAGCTCGTACAAGTCCCCAACGATGGAGGGCCTCTGGGAATCCATGTAGTGCCTTTCAGTGCTCGAGGCGGCAGGTAACGTATCTTGGAGGTTTTTAATTGAATCATAATATGAGTGTTTTATCTTCATTTATGCTCACATACAGAGTGGTGTTGATTTAGCATATGCTTAATAGAAAACGTTTTCATTTGAGGGCAACTGCTGCTTCTTTCATACGTTTACATCATAATCACAGAACGCACTCAGGATGATGGGAAGAGTTTGCAGAAACATGAACTAGCCATGCATTTAAATGATCCTAACATGCTTATTGTTAATCACATCCATGCAAACATTTTACTTTGCTGTAAATTGATGATACACTTTTAAAGTCAGAACTCCAAGTGGATTGGAAAAATTAATGAAATCATTAAGCAGTTTCCCAGAAAGATTTCATCAATCAAAGTTATCTGGAGAACTTAGGTAAAGATTCATTTTTAATTTGTATGTTTATTGAGTTATTCAGTTTCATAAGATTGTTTACAATTATGTTTGACAGTTTTAAAAGTGAGACAAGTGATAAGATTTATCCCCTACAGTGTGGCTCTTTCCTTTCAGTCTCCACACACGCGAAAGCTAAAATTTTATACTCTTTGATGATATGATTATTATTACTTTACAAAAAAAATTATATTCCTAAAAATTTTAAATGCTCTGAGTGATCTGGATTTGCTGATCTTCTCATGTGAAAGATCTTTTCGTTATGTTTTTTGTTTTCCTAAACATGAGCACCAGGAGTTGATTTTCCAGCTATAGTTGCTGGGCTGTTCTCAGCAGCAACAAAGGAACTATATGTGTATTGCGTTTCTTCCCTAGGTGCTTAAACCTACACACATTTAACTTGCTGACGTTTGATGCCATCTTCCCCTTCCTATCTACCTAATGATTGCTTTGTGAAATGTATTTGCGAGATATTTGTCTTTCTCCTTTTGAGCTTATTTTTGTCTTTCATTCTTAACATATTATCTTTCATCTTAACTTCCTTTGCGCCGGGAGAAGAGTAGAGAAAGTAGCCATAGACAAGTGATTGAGAACTCCAAACATAGTTAAGACTGTCACGTAGGAATGAACAGCAGCTAGTGTGTCTTAAGACACGGATGCACTGCCAACTGCAGATGTATAATTTAATTTTTTCTTTGCTGAGTCTTTGCATAATTATATTACCCGCCTCTCATATGTCTGGAACTATGGTGAGTCCAGTTTTCTTCTCTTTGGTTAAGCACCTGTGTTATGTTATATCCTACAGTGGAAATTTTGCTGTATTTAGAACTCTGCTGGAGTAGGAGACTTGAATGTGTGTGCTGGATGACAACATGAGAAATGCACCTTGTATTTTTGTATGGTGTGATAGTCACAGGGTTGTTTCTCTTATTTTTTTATTTTTCAACTCTGGAGAAGTATTGGAATTTCTTTAAAGAACTTTCATTTAAACAAGATTGTTGTGGTGTTCTGAAGTGCCGTGGGTCGAGTCAATGCCAACTCATAGTGACCCCCTGTAGTGGGGGATGGGGGGTGGGCCATCCAGTCCTTGGGGTATGTATGGCCCATGAAATCATTCGTTCTGGCCCTGAGAAGGCTGCCTTTGGTTCCAACCATAACAGTTTAAGGGTGTGTTCTTTAAATGTTTGACCACATATAGCAGGCTAATTTTTTAAATGAATTTTTAAGCTGATAGTTTTGTATGGCACATGAATGATGGTATAAATATCCAAATGGCCCTTGGTAGAAAAAAGGTTCCCAACCCCTGCTATATAGGGTTTCCGAGGTGCAGCTGGTGGATTTGTAGTACAATGCTGATCAGACAACACCACACCAGGACAATTGTTTTCAAGATAGCACCTGCCATTAATTCTTTGAAAAGTATAAATTTTTATTGATCTATATTTTTATATTTATATTATAACTGAGTAAAAAGGTTAAGAAGGTATTTCACAGCTGCGCAATATGTGGATCACAGCTCACCACAAATGAGATTTAATTTGCATATATTCTGGCTTTGAACCATCATTTTCATTATAAACATGTTCTTTTATGCCCTTTATTCCTCATTCTCCTATTTCAGTGTGAAAAAGATATTAGGATAAAATAAAGAGATGAAAAGTTTAATGTAAAGGAAGAATGAGATAGATAAAGAAATCTGCAATTAAGATTAATTAAAAAGAAGACATATCTATACTCCACCACATTTGCTGGTTAACATGACCGTCCTTTTGACATGTGGAACTCTCTCAGAAGAACTGGAAGTTTTTCTGCTTTTCTATTTCTGAGACATTTTTAATCCTCAATAATTTGATAGTATAAGGTAAATCTTGTGCATCTCCTATAAGGAGTGAGAAGATTTACAAAAAATAGACTTTATTTATACCTGTTGTTGTTGTTAAGTGCTATCTAGTCAATTCCAACCCATAGGGACCCTTGTATAGGGTTTCTGAGGAACAGCTGGTGAGTTTGAACCACCTACCGTGCAGTTCAAAGGGCTGTGTAGTCTGGTGCACTAACCCACAGCGTCACACCAGGACTCCATTCACCCCTGTTAGGTGTGACTAATTTTCATATTGGGGGGGAAAGAGGTATTTTAGTTTTATTCAACACCTGTGTTTCATCCCTTTGTGTTGGAGATTGTGTGTCAGGGAGTCGGTTCCGATTCACAGAAAACTTGCACCGGATTCCCAAGGCTATAAATCTTTATGAAGCAGAAAGTTTCAACTTTCTTCCTCTGATCAGTGGTGGATTTGAACTAATAATCTTTCAGTTGGCATTCCAACTCATAATCTACTATGCTATCAGATACAGGGTGCTGGTGGAAGAGACAAAAAAACAGGTGGGCTGCTGAGAATCATAGATCCTAATCGGCAGGAGCCCAGAGACACCTGTCTCTCTTGTTCTCAGGAAAATACTTAGAAGTAGATCTTTGTTATTCAATTAAGACAACCTTCCTAAGCGCTTTACTGTATTGTAGATCCTGCCTTAGGGTCTAGGAAACAAAGATGAACAGGACATAGTCTTTCTCTAGGGATTTGCAGTCTAGATGGAATGAAAGCTGAGAAATCACGCAATTATAATAATGTGGTAAATGTTCATACACTATTAAAATAGGTGCTCTGTGAGCTGATAGAGAAAGACTTGACTGAGGTAGGTAAGTGAAGATGGCTTGTTGGGGAAGATCATTTTAAATGTGATGACAGCTTACAAATAGAATGACTTTGACTGCATAGTGGTGGCAAGGGCAAATTAAGCAATGCAGTGTGGCAGAAAGGAAGAAATTAACTGGAACGTGTGAAGAAATTCACATATATCTAGTGGGAATAAAGAATACATATTCATAGTATTTAAGTTGCAATTTCCAAGAATAACTGCTCTTGTACAAATTTCCAGTCATATTTTGGCACTACTAAATCCCAGTTTTGGAGATAGAACATTCAAAAACACTTAGTGAATATCTATTTTTATAAATGTGACAAATGCATGTCAATGTTGCTTTCCGATTTAGATTTTAAAAGTAAAAAAAAACAAAAAACTAAGAAATAAATGAAACGTGGAAATTAGAGACTGTAAAGGATACAGAACACCTCACATATCAAATAAAATTCGGGAAAATAGTAATTTAAATTGGTGAAATTAATCTTAGGGAAATTTTGGAGCCTTGGAAACAGTGTTGTGTCCTCATGACATAATGAAGTTTTTTAAATAAGCATCTTGCAAGGTCTTCTTGCAATGGCTGTTTGCTAGTGTTTTCCTTGATTAATATCTATGACAATTAGCTTGTGTTTCCTCAGTCCCATACCCCTCCTTTGAATGGACACTTCTTGATACCTAGAAATAGAGACAAGTAGATGAATAGCAAAGACAGATTACATTCCCATGGATGCAGGTTGTTGAAAATATTTTCTTTCATTTTTTAAAAAGTCACCACTTTTGTGTTTTATAAAAAAAAAATTAAAAATTAATCCCCATGTTGCAATCTATTCACTCTGTTAACATTACTTTGTTATCAATTTTCACTTCACATATATCATGTCATTTTACCCTGATTTAAATGCCAAGCGTCACCTTCGTATTTAAATCACAAATGCTAGTTTCAGGAAGGTTATGCAAAATAATGGTGATTTTCTTTGGAAGGAAAAAACATGCCTATACATACTCTAATGAGCTCTGGTAGCATAGTGGTTACGAATCGGGCTGCGAACCTTAAGGTCAGTGGTTAGAAACTACCAGCCGCTCCGCAGGAGAAAGATGAGGCTTTCTACTCCCGTAAAGATTTACACCCTCGGAAACCCTGTACAGGGTCGCTATGGGTCGGAACCGACTCGACGGCACTTAACAACAACAACATACATACTCTAAGGAGCTCTGGTAGCGTAGTGGTTATGAATAGGACTGCTAATCTCAGTGTCAGCTGTTCGAAACTACCAGCTATTCCGCAGGAGAAAGATGAGGCTTTCTACTGCCATAAAAGATTTACAGCCTCAGAAACCCTGTACAGGGTCGCTGTAAGTCGGAACTGACTCCACGGCACATAATCACCACCATAGGTACTCTGAATCGAATTGGAGTCCTGATAGGGCACTTTAATCCTGAACTACCATCACAAGGCCAGTGGTTCAGACTCATCAGCCGCTCCTAGGAAACCCTACACAAGGTCACTCTGTGTTGTAAACTACCCGATGACACTTAAGACCAATGATATATATGTTGTTGTTGTTAAGTGCCGTCGAGTCGGTTTCGACCCATAGCGATCCTGAATAGGGTTTCCAAGGCTGTAAATCTTTATGGGAGCAGATCGCCTCATCTTTCTCCCGCGGAGCAACTGGTAGTTTCGAACTGCTGACCTTCCGGTTCGCAGCCCGATTCGTAACCACTACGCTACCAGAGCTCCTTAATGATATATATAGATCTATAATATTTTATTAAACCTGGGCAAGTTAGCTTCATTTAGCCTCAGTCTATATGAGAGGTGGTATACTCTTAGTATTTTTATTTTTTTTTATGGTTCAAATAAGAAAAAAATATATATATAAATAATTTCAGCTACTAATGATGAAATCATGTAAATATATTTAACTTCAGACTATTTCCTGTTGGTGCCTTAAAAAGTCCTCCATGGTTGCTTGATATTGTGGTGGTCTAGATAGGTGCTTTAACCTACATTTGTTGTTGTTAAGTGCTCCTGAGTCGGTTCCGACTCGTAGTGATCCTGTACAGGATTTCCAATAAATGGCTGGTGCGCTTGAGCCAATGATCTTGCAGTTCATACTGACCTTGCAGCCAGTGCATTAACCCACAGTGCCATAGAAAAATCATTGTTTTTTTTTTTTTTCTTCTATCATGATTCTGAGATGAACATTTTACTGTTCTATCATAAATTTGAAGAATCTCTGTATACATTTGTTTAGTTGTTTGGAAGCATATTATAGTGGAGAATTGGAACTGATATGTACTTTTTGTAACTAACTCAGGTGTTAAGAAAAGCTTTATTATAACTTTATATACATCAGGTCAGTGTAGAGTTCTTTAATTAATTCACTATCACTTTTTAAAACATTAACTATGCTGTTGAGCTTTGAGTACTTCATTGAGTTACATTTGATTTAAAAAAATGTAATTTTCTGTACTGAATCTGTAGTCTTTTTTCTTTTAAACTTTTTCTTATGAGTTGAGTGAAGATATATAGAAGAAATGATCAATCCACGTTTAACAAAACATGCATTTCATGTCATTACACTGATTGTAATCTCTTCTGTGTACCATCTGGTGATGGTAGTCTTTTTTGTCTGGAAGTTTTCACTGCATGGTCTTAGCTGTACGCTTGTTTGTTATAATGGTGGTGGTGATGTGATGTGGAGTCAGTTCTGACTCACAGCGACCCTGTATAGGGTTTCTGAAGCTGTGAATCTTTATGGGATCAGAAAGCCCCATCTTTCTCCTATGGATTGGCTGATGGATATAAACTGCTGACCTTTTGGTTCACAGCTCAGTTTGTAACCTAATAAAGGCCTATTTACTTTAAAGAGGAAAGCTTATTTCTGTGTTTTTTAGATCCATCCTCTAGTAATGTTTGCTTGTCGTTTTTTGGTATAGTCTGTGAATTCATTTCCTATTGTCATTTATAGTTTTTTGTCTGTGTCATCAAATGCATATGAGATTTGAAAATTCAAGATTTTAGGATTTTACCATTCCTTTTAACTTCCTTCTTCAGACATCCTCTATGTAAGTGTTTTTCTCAGGGTCAAATGAGACAGCCACCCTGCCCACATGTGCTGCGTTCAGTGAGGTGACAGATTCCTTATCTGTGGGATTTCTTTCTGCCCATCCATACACACTCTGCCTTCACTCCAGTTGTGATATTTATACCATGTCAGCTTTTATTAAGATGAATTATGATCATTTCCATACAGCTGGGTGGCAGTTGTGGGAGTTTACATTATCAAAGCAAAACTCAGAGTAACTCAGCCAATTTAGATGTCAATAAAACATTTGTTACTTATTTTCAGTTTTATCATTGGTTGTAATTTATATTTAGAATTGAAAATGTTAACATGTGTGACTGAGTTTGTTTTAATTAAGTGTATAATTAGGCTAATGAACCTTGTAAAAATGTAGTGGTGCAATCCTTAATAGAATCTGAGCAGTTAAATTTCTAATTATGCATCTAAAATCATGTACAAAGATGCAGTGGTTCAGTGCCTTCCCTTTTGTGACTATGTTCTTCTTCCTCTATTTTCTTTAAAAAAAAAAAAATAATAATTCATGAATTCCCAAGGAAAGACTTTAAAGAAAGACAAGTGTATTGATTATTATATGTTTTTAAGACAAGTAATGAAGGACTGAAATTTATACACAGTGGACATAGTAGACATTTTCTAAATTATGGGAGATGGGGGCGTGGTTAGGAAAGAGTAGAAGAAGAATAACTTTGGGCTGTTTAAGATTCACCCTCCTATTCCCGCAAATTATTATTCTTAAAAAGCATAGGAACCAAGGAGATTTTACTTTAGATTCATACAAGAGTTGTGGTACGGGGCTGGTGTGCCATGGAGTTGGTTCCAATTCATAGTGACCCTG
>NW_006408682.1:5135395-5137637 GCF_000296735.1 Chrysochloris asiatica
ATAGTTGTTGTTGTTGTTTTTAAGTGCCATCGAGTCTGCTCCAACCCATAGCAACCGTGTGTAGGGTTTCTGAGGAATGGCTAGTAATCTTGAACCACTGACCTTATGGTTCAAACAACTTTTCAGTCCAGTGCATCATCTCACAGCGCCACACCTAAATTCTCTTTGTGGACTATTCCTCAAGCGGCGTTCACCCCCAGCTCTTCACTTTTTTTGTCCTCTCTCTTTTTATTATTATTATTATGCAAGCCGGTTTCATCTTTCATGGGACCATGGTTGGCCCTGGTGAGGAATCCTAGCTTCCCAGAAGGACAACTTGTTACTTTTCTCTTAACATATCTCCTCAATTACTTTCTCTCATAAAAATGTTAAAGGGACCACAATGCCGTAGGTAGTGGATTCTTTATTGTTTTAGAAACCTTCACACTCTCACTTGCTAGCAGAATTTGTTTTTAATTATAATATTTGAGGTAACTTTAAATTGAAAACGGAGGGATGGAAAAGCCAGCTCGAACACACACACAGACATTTTCCAGGAAGCTAAATGTGTCTGTTATTACTTAGCACTACTTTTGTTGATTTCCCTTCAGAGGGTACTTTTCATTCTCAATCTAGCTGTTATGTCATCAGCTCAATTTTCTTGCGAGGGTTTTTGATAGTTCATTCCCATTCCTTTTGTAATCATTTTCACCTAGTGGAGCAAATGAGATAATTTTGCAGATTGTACCACTTTGCTTTCAAATTAATTCATTCTTTTCGAGAGAATGATTCTAATAGTGTGGTCAAGTACTTAGAAATCAGCAGGCTACTAACTTCACCTTAATTCAGTCTGTTCAGTTGATTCCCTGATGTCTTGTTGAGTCACTGAGAGTGTGAAGTTCTCCCTCTCTTCTCTCCCCCCACCCTCAATCAGTATGGTAGTCTCTGTGCTGAGGAACAAAGACCTGAGGTCCTTGTGACTTTTAACAACACTGGATGCTAAAGACTCAGTTAATAAACTTCCATTATGTTTCATATGTTTCATGTAAATGTGATAGTATATGAGGATAAGTAAATAATATATATATATATGTATGTATATATATTACTATTAAAGGCTCTAGTATGTGGATGTACAGGATTTTATTTTCATTTAAATGTTTGCATGGCTGTAGTTACGAATGACTGCAGACAAGTTCTCTGGGTAATGCTCTTGTCTTAGCCTTCTTCTTGCTGTTGTCTTTAAGAGCTGTTGAGTAGGTTCTGACTTATAGTGACCCTATATAGGATTTCTGAAATTGGCTGGGAGTTGGAACCACTGATGTGGCAGTTCAAATCGACCTGGAAGTGTCCTGCGCATTATCCTACAGTTCTACACCAGGTGCCCTTATAATTTTGTTGTTGTTAAGTGCTGTCGAGTTGGTTCTGACCCATAGAGACCGTATAAAGGATTTCTGAGGAGCAGCTGGTGAGCGTGAACCGCCGACCTTGCAGTTAAACCAACTTTGCAGTCCAGGGCATTAGTTTCCTTAGGTTGCCTTTAAAAAAGAAGTCCAGTTAAAACAGTGGGTTCCCAGAGAATCTGTTGGCCAGTTAAATTCAAGTCAGAGATGTCAGTTCAGAAGGTTGTGGACAGTGTCTTCTAGTCCTTCCAGAGGGGTAATGCAGATAGATTTTCTGAAAGGACACAGGGCTTTTTAGTAGGATAGTGCCTGGACCACAAGGTTGATTTGAACCATGAAGTGGCATTTCAAACCCACCCACTGCTCCTTGGAAACCCTATACAGGGTCGCTATAAGTCAGAACCTAATCAACAGCCCTTAACAACAACAGTAACTTAGGAAGAAGTTTTAAGAAAGTTGAAAACTACCGTTTTAACTTTCTTCCATCATGAAAATGCACTTGCTCATTCTCTGAGGCTGTCCTAAGAGAATTTCATAGGGAAACCTCATCCCATCCATCCTACAACCGTGATCTCATCCTTTCAAACTTCTTTTTTCCCCAACTCAAAGAACTAATTTAGATCGTAGAACTAACAATAATTAATGTCATTTTAGAAGACAGAAATTGAAATATAGCCATATTGAAAAAAAGACTGGATTTCACTGATGATTATTGTTCGGAGCTATCAAGTCGGTACCGACTCATAGTGACCTTATGCACAGCAGAACGAAACACTGCCTGATCCTGGGCCAACCTCACTCTGTTGCCACGCTTGAGTCCATCGATGCTGCCACTTGGCCAATCCATGTCGTTGGGGGTC
>NW_006408682.1:5141512-5219046 GCF_000296735.1 Chrysochloris asiatica
TTGTCCAGTTTTCAAATGCATATGAGGTGATTGAAAATGCTATGAGTTGCATCAGGTGCACCTTTGTTTTCCAAGTGACATCTTTTCTTTTAATATATTAAACATAGCTTTGGGTACATATTTGTCCAGTGCAACATGTCACTTGATTTCTTGACTGCTGCTTCCATGGGCATTGACTATGGATGCAAGTAAAATTAAATCTTTGACAATTTCAATATTTTCTCCATTTATCATGATGTTGCTTGTTGGTCCAGTTGTGAGGATTTTTTTGTCTTTAGGTTGAGGTGTAGGTTCATATTGAAAGCTGTATGTATCTTTGATCTTCACTAGTAAGTAAGGGCTTCAATTCCTGTTAACTTTAAGCAAGCAAGGTGATTTAGTCTACAGATCACAGGTTATTAATGAGTCTTTTCTGTAATCCTCATGTCAATTTGTTCTTCATACAGTCCAGTTTCTTAGATTATTTTCTCAGCAATGTGAAAAGATACAGCCCTGACACACACTTTTCCTACTTTTCCATCCAGGAAATATCCCTTGTTCAGTTTGAATTACTGCCTCATGGTTTATGAACAAGCTCCATACAAACACAATTAAGTATTATGGAATTCCTATTATTTAACAATTAGCCATATTTTATTAGGATTCGTGAAACACTGGTAAACATCTTTCTGATCTTAGCCAAGATCCATCTGATATCAGCAATGCTATCCCTCAGTCCATGTCCTTTTCTGAATCTGGCTTGAAATTCTTGCGTCTCTCTGTTGATATAATGCTGCAATGTTTTTTAAAAAATGATGTTCAGCGTACTTTGAATTAAGTGGCATATGAATGCTATTGTTTGATCATTTCTGCTTTTTGTTGGATCATCTTTCATTGAGATGGGCACAGACATGGTTTTCTTCTATTCAGTTGGTCTTCTAAATTTCTTGGCATAGACAAATGAGTCCTTCCAGCATTTCATCCTTTTGTGGAAACATGCAATTGTTATTCTGTCAATTACTGGACTTTCACTAATGCCTTCAGTGAAACTTGGACTTCTTCCTTCAGTACCATCTGTTCTTGATCATATGCTACCTCCTGAGATGGTTGAATATTAATCAATTCTTTTTGGTTCAGAGACTGTATTCCTTACTTCCTCTTTTGGTGCTTCTTACATGTTTCAGTATTTTGCCCATAAAATTTTCAGTACTGCAACTTGAGGCTTGAATTTTTCTTTAGTTTTTTTTAGCTTGAAACATGCCAAGCTTGCTCTCCTTTTGTTTTTCCAGCTCCAGTTCTTTGTATATTTTATCACAATGCTTTCTCCCCTTGATCCATCGTTGAAATCTTATGTTCACCTCTTACTTCATCTCGTCTGTAGGGTTTTGCTGCTCTACAGCCAAGAGCAAGTTTCAGAGTCTCTCTTGACATACACTTTGGTCTTTTCTTTCTTTCATGTCTTTTAAATGACCTTTTGCTTTCTTCATGTATGATGTGTTTGATATCTTTCCACAACTCATCTGGTCTTTTGTCATTGTGTTTAATGTAAAAATTTCTTACTGACATGGTCTCTAAATACAGGTGATATATACTTAAGTTCGTACTTTAGGCCTCGTGAACTTGTTTTCATTTTCTTCAGTTTCAAGTTGAAATTGCATGTGAGTAATTGATGTCCCCCCCACCCCCACCCCCGCAGTCAATTCCTGTCCTTGTTCTTAATGACAATATGAGGGAACTTTCAAAGGTTTGTAGAATATTCCATTGTCTTTAAATTTGATATTTCTACAAACTTTCGAAGCCTCCTTATATTGAGCATCTCCATCATGTCTTCCCACTCTGGTAGTTGTTTCGATTCCTGTGATTTCATCCAGCACGTTCCATGTATGTAGTCACAGTTTATTATTGAAAAAAGGTATTTGCAATGACTAAGTTGTTGGTCTTGCAAAATTCTGTCATGCCATCTCCATCCTTATTTCGATCACCAATGCCATGTTTTCCAAATTTTGGTTGTCTTAGCTTTGCATTCTTGTCATTATTAATTATCAGTGCATCTTGATCACATTTTTTTTTTCAATCAATTTCAGGTTTCCGAAGTTGTTAAAAAAAAAAAAAAAATTTTTTTTTTTTTTTTTCATCTTTGGCATTAGTGACTGGTACAGAAATTGAATAATTGTCAAATTACATGGTCTTCAATCTAGATATATGGATATTATCCTATCACTGACTGCTTGTACTTCAGCATAGATCTTGAAATGTTCTTTTTGTTCATGAATGTTACCCCATTCCTCTTCAATTTGTCATTTCTGGCATAGTAAGTAGACCTTATGGTTGTCGGATTGAAAATGGCCAATACTAGTCCATTTTAAGGAGCTCTGGTAGCGTAGTGGTTACGAATCGGGCTGAGAACCTTAAGGCCAGCAGTTCGAAACTATCAGCCATTCCACGGGAGAAAGATGAGGCTTTCTGCTCCCGTAAGGATTTACAGCATTGGAAACCCTGTACAGGGTCGCTATGGGTTGGAACTGACTGGAAGGCACATAACAACAACAACAACAAGTCCATTTTATCTCACTTAATGCCTGGTGTGGAGTTGTGGGTTAATGTGCCAGTCTGCAAAGCCGTTTGATCTACAAGGTCACGACGGTTCAAGCTCACCAGCTGCTCCTCATGAACCCTATGCAGGGTCGCTGTGGGTTCGGAACTGACTGGATGGCACTTAACAACAACAATGCCTAGGTTATTTCTCTTATACGTTTCTTTTTAGTTTTGATGACTTCCTATTTTCTTAGATTCATATTATATACATTCTACATCTGATTATTAATGGATATTTGCAGCTGTTTCTTCTTACATTGAAAAAAAAAAAAGAGCCCCTCAAGTTGGGGAAATGATAACAAGGAAAGAGCTGTGCCCTCCCAAAAGTTTGAAATCTCTTGTCATTGAGTGAATTCCCAGTCCTATAGACCTTACTTGACGGCACATAACAACCTTACAGGCCTAGTAGAACTGCCCCATCTGCTTCCTCAGGCTGTTAATCTTCTGAAGTCCTGGTGTGGCGCTGTAGGTTCCTGTGCTGGCCTGCAAAGTCAGTTTGAACCGCAAGGCCATGGTTCAAGCTCACTAGCCACTCCTCAGAAACCCTATACAGGGTCACTGTGGGTGAGAACTGACTCAGTGGAACTTAACAACAACAAATCTTTATGGAAGCAGACTGCCATTTCTTTCTCATGCCAAGTGGCTGGTATATTCAAATGGCTCATCTTTCATTAGTAGCCCAACATGTAATCCACTGCTCCTCCAGGGTCCCTTTTATTCGAAGTGTGGTTGGAATTAATGATGTGGAAGGAGTACATCTTTGAGAACTTCATGATGTGCCATGACTCAAAATGAGAAGAAAACAGAATCAGTCCAGGTTAGCAGTTCAGAGCTTATCCTTCAGTGCATCAAGGGCCCCTTAAAAGAATCATACGTGTATTTTAATAGCTGACTTAATTCTTTTAGTAAAACGCTTCTTCTTTGGCAGATAAAAGCAGCAATAAAGAAGGATAGGGAGAGAGATTGTCAAGCTGGTGGTATTTTAGTGATAAGTTTGCCTTCAGCATATTGTAAAGTATCATCCTTCTTAACAGTGAAACCGTTGACTTGTTCTTGTCACTGTAGTAATATGGTTCATTCTTTGCAATGGAAGGATATTTGTATTTTTTTCATTCTTACATATGGTGGTCAGTAACTAAAAATTTTCTGTACATTTTAGACTTTATTGTTGTTGATAAGTGCAGCCGATTCAGTTTCGAGGAGTGAATGATGGTTTTTAACCACTGACCTTGTGGTTTGCAGTCCAGTGCTTTTCCTATAGTGCCACGCTAAGATTCCCATTGACTTCGTTAGTCACTAATAATTTAGACTCTAGTGAGATCCTCAGTAAAATTATAAAGGACACTCAGATATTCTCTCTTGTTACTTTTCTTGAACTTCGATATGCTTGACATTAGTGAAATCTACTGGTGTCGTGGTGTAGGATAAGCACTGGACTGCTCACCACAAGGTGGGCAGTTCAATCTCACCAGCTGCTCCTGAAAAACTTACACAGAATCGCTATATGTCGGATACAACTCAGTGGCCCCTACCAATAGCAGCAACACTGTCAGAATGCAATTGAAGTTAATAGTGACTCAGTGTTCTAGAAAGTAGCAAGGATTTTCTGCAAAATAACATAGGAACCAGGTGAAACAGGACCTTTGCTTGTCTGGTTTAATTGAATATTGTCTTCCATATAAAATGATACCTTTCGGGGGAAAAAAAAAAGATTTCAATCTACAAGCTGTTTCACTTGCATTTGATTTTGCAATTGCCTTAATCGAAATATGAGAATTGTTTGCTTCAGCTAAACTAGATCACCCATTCATTCATTTGTCATTTATCAAGACCTTAACCACTGAGATAAGTGCTTAAACACGTATTTCTGAAGCCTGTCTTCTCTATCTGCAAGAAGCTTACAATGCAATAGTAGAGATATGGTGTATATAGAAGTAACTGTAAGAGGAGATTGAGATAAATTGTCATAAAGCAGATCAAATAATTACTGTAAATGATCAGAGGAGGAAGCGATCAATTTGAATATATTTCAACTGGAAAATTGCAGGTTTCTACCTGCAAATGGAAATTCTATTGCAAAACATACAGAGCCTATTGGAAAAAGTATGGGTTCTTCAACTTTAGTAGTATCCTAGATTCTAGTGATTATGTAGGCTTAAGAAATTATGGACGCTTGGAAATACCAAAAATAGGTTCACATAAAAGTTTTCACCTGATTGTGATAAAAGTATATCCTGTTGTTCAAGTACATCATAGCAGTAAGCACTAGGCAGAGACCGATGGTATTCTTTAGACAGGCAGTCCCTGCATGATGAAAGTCAGACCTCAGAACAACACGGACCCAGCCTTTAATGTTATGTGGGTTTGTACCTAAATAGAAAAAAATGGAACCAACCCCTGTTGCCAATAAATTCTTATTCACTATCACCTCCACTTGTTGCACATGATGCTTTTAAGTCATTGAAAAGAGCTACAAACCTTTTTCACTCCCCAATCTACAACCACCACCAGGTTGGCTCCAATTCTTATCAACCCTAAAGGACGGAGTATAACTGCCCCACAGAGCCGTCCAAGGTTGTAAATCTTTATTGAAGAAGACTCCCACATCTTTTTTTCTGCTGAGCAGATGGTAGGCTTGAACTGCCAGCTTTTCAGTTAGCGGCTGAGTACTTCAACTGCTATGACATCAGGGGTCCATTTTCTTGCACTAAAGTAGGCCTAAATGTGAACTGTATATGTCTGTTCCAAGTGGCATACAAATTCTTAAAGACACAGTAAGAATGGATCTTGTTTGTTATCTGTAGAAGGACTACCCTGTGATCACATAGAGTGATAACATGTTTTGTTTTGTTTTGTTTTGGTCAAAGGTCATATAGAATATTAAGGAGCTCTGGTAGCATAGTGGTTATGAATCGGGCTGCTAACCTCAAGGTCAGCAGTTCGAAACTACCAGCCATTCCGTGGGAGAAAGAGGATGCTTTCTGCTCCTGCAAAGATTTACAGCCTTGGAAACTCTGTGCAGGGTCACTTTGAGTTGGAACTGACTTCATGGTACTTAACAACAACAACAACATATAGAATATTCTGCCAGTTAAGAGGTTAGACTTCTGTACCAAACACATTAGCAATTTTTACTAAAGTAATTTTTATTTTTTCCATATGGATCTACAAAAGTTCATTCAAGATTTTTGTTAACTTAGAATTTGAGGGGCTAAGACTGAAGAGAAAAATGGTGGTTGGTTGATAGTATTTGAACCACTCGTGGTCTTTCTCTTATTTTTCTGAAAGTACTAGTAGCATATTACTAACTTTTTGGGAGATCTAACAAGTTTTGTAATTCAGAATATTGTTGTTGTTGTTAAATGCCGTTGAGTCAATTCCGACCCATAGCGACCCTGTATAGGGTTTCCAACGAGCAGCTGGTGAGCTTGAACCACCAAACTTGCAGTTCATATGAGTTTGCAGTCTGACGCATTAGCCCACAGTACCATATTGTCGTTGTTGTTGTGAAGTGCCATTGAGTCAGTGCTGACCCATAACGACCCTGTATAGGGTTTCCGAGGAGCAGCTGGTAAACTTGAACCACTGACCTTGCAGTTCAAACGGCTTTGCATTCTGGCACATTAACCCACAGCGCCACATCAGCACTCCATATTAGACCCTGTGAAATACAGCAATTCTTCTGTTTCTGGTATCCTCCCTATTCCCTATCTCCAACCTATATTGCATGGAAGCTAGCTTTTTCTTGTTACCATTAGTGGACAGACAAGAGTTTAGAACAGAAAACTACCAGAGTCATTCACAAATATTCACTCTTTCCACGTTCCATGCTCTGATATCCAATGAATCATCAGGCTAGCCCTGTTGAAAGCATGTTTAAGCATAGAGAACAGTATACAGTTTGTTTCTGAAATGTAATACTGACGAGCTAGGAAATTATTTCTTATTTTTATTGAATCAATTTCTGCACATCATTTAGATCGTTGTGATTTTTGTCTTGTTGATATTTGAAAATGTATTAGTTGTGATTTAATGTCCCTCCTTATAAGGAAGTCTTTGTAAATATACCAGCATTAAAGCAGTATGAGATTGTGCACTGTGGAGATATTACATGTGTAATCATTTGCATTCTTAATGTTCCAGAACCCTGGGGTTGTTAGTAAAACGATTGGAGAAAGGTGGTAAAGCTGAGCAAGAAAACCTTTTTCATGAGAATGATTGCATTGTCAGGATTAATGATGGCGACCTTCGAAATAGAAGATTTGAACAGTAAGTGTGTGCTTGCTACACTCCGCGCTTGTCTTTTCAGTGTGATAGAGTACAGTCGACGGGAATGCGTTAAACACCATGTCTCTGGGGTAGAGTATTTTCTGCCATTATCTAGCTTTTAAAAATTTAATCAAACTCGTGGTAATTACTACCATTAGACTGTTATTTCAAAATGCCCTGTGAGTGATAGAGCTCTTTTAAAAATATTACAGGCCTAATTTTGTATTGTAATTTTGCCACTTTTTAGAAAATTGACCAGTGTGCTAGTTTTTATGATGCTTTACCTCACATTTCTGAGTTTTGTGCTCATCGCGTCTAGTCTGAATAAACAGCAAAGGCTCTTGTGCATCACACAGTATTGGATATGTTCAAAATTTCTTTATCTTGGTTCAAGTTCTTATTTAATTAAAATAAGAAAAAATGAGCAGTTCCTAGTAAAAAGGCCAAAGTAAGGAGAAATAATAAAGGCTCAGGGAGACTTCTGACTGGCGTCTTCTCAAGTGTGTTTTGGTCACATGACACTACTAGGCCCCATACCATTAACATTTTGGATCACTGAGGTAACACTCGAGTTCTTATGACCGTTACATACATGGACTTGAATTATTTTTGCTGATAATGAATTGTGGCACTTTGGGTTAAAGCACTGAACTGCATGGTTGGCTTGAACCATATGATTGGTGGTTCAGACTCCTTGGAAATCCTATCAGCGTCGCTATGAGTCAGAACCAACTCTATGGTACTTAACAACAACAACAACAACAAAGTTACTTTTTACAGAGTTCTGGTGTAGAGCTGTAGGCTAAAGTTGGGACTGACAGTTTTTTCTTTGAAAACTCAAATAGTATATACCTTTAAGGAAATGTTTTTTAGATTTCTAAAACCTGTATCAAATAAGGTTGTAAATAAGTTGTGTTTAATTGCTGTGAGCATTAGTGCTTAAAGCTGTTATTTAATGGTTTGTAGTTGAGAGGGCAGAGTTTTATCTGTAGCTCTAGATAATTTTGCAGTTTTACTTGGTACAGAATGAGAAATTTACGTTGGCAGAAACAGGTCTGCTTATCCCAGGGAATGCATACTTGATTGATAAATTAGTTATTAGTAAATTAGTTATTAGTATCTTATAATACTAATAAATAATTTATCAGTAATTATTAGCAATTTGCTTGTCACGTTCAACAAATTCTTTACGTTCTTGTTGATTCATTAGTATACCAACTAAGCTTATAATATGTCATGGTC
The DNA here is from genome assembly GCF_000296735.1 of Chrysochloris asiatica. Taxonomy (NCBI): domain Eukaryota; kingdom Metazoa; phylum Chordata; class Mammalia; order Afrosoricida; family Chrysochloridae; genus Chrysochloris; species Chrysochloris asiatica. The sequence goes on from NW_006408682.1 coordinate 5,149,598, forward strand.
TTCCAGTCTTAATTTTCTAATTTTCCCTTCTTTCTAAAACCTAGAGCACAACAGTTGTTTCGCCATGCCATGCGTGAACCTATCATTTGGTTCCATGTGGTTCCTGCGGCAAATAAAGAACAATATGAACAACTATCCCAGAGTGAAAAGAACAACTACTATTCAAGCCGGTTCAGCCCTGACAGCCAATACATTGATAACAGGAGCGTGAGCAGTGTAGGACTTCATGCAGCACCAAGAGTGCCCAGACTGAGCAATCCGCCCGAGCAGATAGACTCTCACCCACGACTACCTCATACTACAAATCCTGCTGGGAAACCTCCATCTGCTCTGGCTCCGGCACCACAAAATGTATTTCATACGAATGTAAGCAGTGGTTACAACACCAAAAAAATAGGGAAGAGACTTAATATCCAGCTTAAGAAAGGTATGACCCATCTTATTGTATTCTTATGGAATTTAAATCAGTTAACTAGCCCTGAACACTCTAACTTTTATCCCCATTATGATGTGGAAGAACTGCTATATAGACTTACAATTATTTTAAAGAAGCTACAGCATGAGCTTGTTGAACGTATTTTAAAGTTGTATTTTTCATACTTTTCTGATTCATTTTGTGGTATAGGAACTAAAATGTAATAGTTCAAAAAATAAGACTGAAAAAAAAAGATTATGCTAAGATCGTGGCTTTTATTAGTACAGTAAACTGTCTGATGATTGAAAATGAAACGGGACCTTTAGAGGTGTTACTATTGACCCCAACACATAGGGAACGTTAGATTGTTTTGATTGGCTCACTTGTCCAAATACAACACTCAACAAGAACTTTCAAGAAGCTTCGTTTCATCAACAGCAGTTTAATGACTTGAGGCTCAGTGGTTCACCATAGAAGACTGAGAAACTAGGCCATTGGTTGCTGTCTCTTGTTTTTCCCAAATACTGTTGCCTCTCCTTTTTAAGGTGACATGGGAAGTGGTAATGGGGTTGCTAACTCTGTATTACACTTTGTAGTTTTATTTAACTGTCTCCTTTCCATTGAGTGTGGGTTCAAGGGACAGGACATAGATTTTTCCTGTACAGCCTCCCGTACAGCTCAAAGCCAACTGGTAGATTTAACTGAAATATACTTTTGCTGTTTATTGTCCATTTTCATCCAAACATTGTTTATTTTGTTTTTTAAATTATGTCTTTCAAACAAAGTATCTTTCTAAAGAAAATTTCTCTTTTTATGAACTCAACTAGCTCTGAGTTGGGTCCAGGAGAGGTTGAATAACTTGAATGCTAGGAGCAGATTCTTTCTAGGGCATGTTTCTTATTGTAACAGCCACACAGTTAGCATAGATTTTATAGGGTAGTATACTCAGAGATGCTGTGGGCTAATGCTTCAGACTGCAAAGTCGTTTGAACTACAGAGTTCACCAGCTGCTCCTTGGAAACCTTATACAGGGTCGCTATGGGTCCGAATTCACTTGAGGGCACTTAACAACAATACTCGGAGACTGCTGTTTCCTTTCTAAATCATCTTTTTTCTATGAACTTTTTGTGAACCACTAATTCTTTATTGCTGGTGACTGGACTTTCAGCTCCAAATACTTTGGATTGGCCTAAGCTGGAGGTGACATCTTGCCTCTACTTTTAATGCTCCTTAAAAATAACAGAGACATATTCGAATAAATCCTCTTTTACCTCTTTCAATTCCTAAATGAGGAAATATCAGATCCCCTTTTATTTGTTTTCCTTATTCAAAAGATACGACACTCATTTAAAAGAAAAACATTCCATCATCCTCATATTGAGTTCAGTCAAAAAGAAAATTCTGCTTGGGATCGGTCAACAAAGCTAACATATTTTACTTGACAATTGTTATAAAGATATTGTTTATAAATATATTTACCCATTTACACTTAGGAATATACATTTAGTTAACTACCAGATTTTCACAGTTGTTATATTTAACAAGTTAGGATATTAATATGAGTTTTTCAGATGAAGGAAATTTTGTCATTAAAAGGCAAACAAATGACTCATTTCTCTGAGTACAGGAATCCAGTTTTATTTTGATAGCATTTGAAAGTTCTATGTTAAATCATCTAACTTAAACTGCTTTATCAATGAGAAAAATAGAAACACTGGCTTTTTTTAAAGCATTTTTTTTTTATGACCTTGGTTATCTAAATGATATAAAGCCCCATCTATCTATCTTGATTTTAATTTGATAACTGTGAAAAAGTATGATCAAAGGGGCAAACTGTGTGCTGCCGATACTATCCAAGTGGTCTATAAAATAAATTATGGTTCCTATAAATGTGAATGACCAAGAATGCTACTTTTCATTGATTTGTTCTGATTTCAGATAACTTAAGGCAATTTTTGTGGAATTGTACAGGCTTTCATTGTAACTAGTGTCTAATAATTTTACCAGTTATTAACATTATATTTAACATTTTAATGAAGTACATTATAATCACAGGGTGTATAATTTCTAAACTTTATATTCAGTTCAAAGTAAACTAACATGTTTTGAATTATATCTGTTTTCTAGAAACAGAAATGATCTCTTAAATACTAAAAGGGGAACCCTTCATTAAAATGATTCGTTGGCGTAAATTTGGACTTGGACCTGACTTGACAACACTTAACAACAACATTTATATATCATGACAAAATTCTAGCCCCAAAGTACTTGCTTCCATAATTATGATTTCTTAATATGTATTGCCATTTTGGCATTCTCAAAACCCTGCTCTTTTGTAGAAATTAGCTTTTTAATAAAGTCAGAAGAGAAGGTCAGTAATCTGTTTCAGTCAGTGCAAAATGTTTTGTTGGCTTTGCTAAATGAAAATTGATATCTATTTATCTTTCTTTAAAGGTCATTGCCTGAACTTTTAGCTTACAGATTTAGGGGTTATTGCTGATATTTTAATAGTATTGAGGTTCATATAACAGTCAGTCTTTGTAGTTCATACAAATTAATATTGCAAGAGGAGAATAATTTAGACTTCTTTCTTATTAAATGTTATTGCAAGTCATTAGAGTTCCATGAAAGCACAGAGACATATGGAAAAGTCCCAGCAGAATAATTAGGAAAATTCCATATAGACATTATGCCATTCAAGTCTTCAGCACAGAAGACATAAGAAATTAACAGTCCACGCACATTGAAGTGACTTTCAGCTTGAAGTAAATGAATGCTTTGTTTGAACTAGAGAATATTTATAGTAAGTTTCATTAAAGGTTTAATTACTGAGTGTTTTCTCCATTCCAGCTTTATGGTTCTTCTTGATTCCCCATTTTCATTCATATTATTTCCCTGTATTTATTTGTTTATCGATTTATAATCATACCTTGACATATAGTTCTGTACTGAAGTGCAGCATTAAATATATTACTGTCTAGATTTTAACTTTATCACATCTCTTTGTTCTTCCTAGAATGAATCTTTTTCCTAAGTATCATTTCTAACCAAAATGGAAGCTTTGTTTTAAAAGTCAATTTTTTTTTTTTTCAAAGCTCAGGTAGAAATTAATCATTATTAGAGGTGTTAAAAAATTCTCTGACTCAATAGAAATTTAACATTAACTTCACATTGCATCTTGGCGCATCTTGGTTGTAGTGACATATAACCCCTCTTCCTACACTGTATTGAGCTTATAAAACTGCCTGTCAAGAAAGCTACCAGAGAACCTAGAATTTAAATTACATAAATCTGCCAGGTAATTTATAAATAGCCTTATTGATTTCAGTGCCTTTAAACATAATGTGATGATCCTCAGAGATGATAGCCATGATCTCAAATGGATTCTTCACCAAGAAATTGGTTTTATATTTGTTTATTTGAGACTTCTCCACAGTAAGATTATGTGACTCAAAAGAGAACTATGAAAAACTAATATGGTTTAATCCAAGTCAGTACTGTGTGCAACTACAATTTAGATACATTATCTAATGTAATCTAGACCCATTATCTATATCTAGAAAATTTCTATTTTTATTTCTTTTTCATCTTTCTGAACACTTTCTTCTCTTCTGCTTCCACCTCATACTCTTCAAATATGGGTACCGTTAATACAGAGTAACACTTAAATTTGAGGTACTGCAAGTTTCAACATAAACTTTTTGTTTTCCTGTACAGAAATTGTTTGTTTTTGTATCTAAAGATTTAAATCAATTTAAAATTGTTTAACAGGTATGCTTGTATGTTAACTTTGAGAAGATTTCCACTTTGCCTTTGGTTAATGAGTTTTCTACAAATAAAAATTTGAAACGATAGTTGTTTTCTGTTTTAAAGTCTATTATGATCTTAAGCTACTCAGAGAAATAGATGCTATTATGAGTGCTAGACAGTCTCTTCGAGTTGAACTAGAGACAAATCCTTTCAGTACAGTGACTTTGTAAAATTTAAAGTATCTCATGATACTAATTTTTTTTCTGTTACATATTCAGGTACAGAAGGTTTGGGATTTAGCATCACTTCCCGAGACGTAACAATAGGTGGATCCGCTCCAATTTATGTGAAAAACATTCTTCCAAGAGGGGCTGCCATTCAAGATGGCCGACTCAAGGCGGGAGATAGACTTATAGAGGTGAATGCCTTCTTTATATACAAAAATTTCCAGAATCAAATCTTTTTAATATTTTTATAAACTGTGAAATTAATAACATTTTAGGAGAAGTATGCATCACAAGGGGAACACAGTGGTCTGTACAGTAAGCACTGGACTGCAAACCACAAGGTCACTGGTTCAAGCCCACCAGCCACTTCAGGCAATAAAGACGAGACTGTGTTGCTGCAAAGATGTACCGCCTCAGACTCTATACCAGGGTCACTGTGAGCTGGAACCAAATTGAGGGCACTCAACAATATGCTACAAAAAAGCAATACATTTCTGTTTTTTCTTTTGCACGATAAATTGTCTTTTCATTTAGTTCTCAGAAATTTTTAGTTATTCATAATGTTTGGTTTCTGAGATAACATTTTGTCGTGACATAAATATGTCTATTAGGTTGTATTTCTAGACAATTTTACAGTTCTGTCCGCTGATATGGAACTGTTTGTTATCTCAATAAAGGCAGACAGATGAACTATGTGCATGCATTGTGTCTTGTTGAGAGAGACGATGAAATTCTGAAATGGTAAAATAGAGAATAGAGCCCCCAGAGTTAAATGTATGTTCTGAGTTTCTGTTAACCGTTCTTTGAAGCTATCTTTGAAATAGATAAGCATAGGTAACTTTTTGTATGTGAATGCATGCACATGAAAAGAACTCAAAAGGAGAGATTGATAAAATAGATACTTCACTAGCTGTTCTTTCCTTAGTATTTTTCTGCAGTGTAGTCTGTTTTCTTATCATCAGGGTTTTTACTTCAGAATTATTACTTAGACATCTGAGTAGTACAAACGATTGACCTGCTCAGCTGCTAACCAAAATCTTGGCAGTTGAAACCCACCCAAAAGTACCTTGGAAAAAAGTCCTGGCACGTTACTTATGAAAGTAAAATCAGCCCTTGAAAACCCAGTGGAGCACAATTCTACTCTGACACCATGTGGGTTACCCTGAGTGGGAATCACTCAGTGGTAACTTGTTTTGATAGTTATTAACTAGTACACTGGTGGCTTAGTGGGTAAGTGACTCCTAGGTGAATAGTCAGTGGTTCAAACCCACCAGCCACTCCAGGGGAAAAAAATGCGTGAGTCTGATTATTTATAAATTACTGCCTTGAAAGCCCTATGTGGCAAATTGTACTCATCCCATAGAATCTCTGTGAGTCAGAATTGATTAGATAACAACAGATTTGCTTTGTTTTTTAGTACTGAAATCAATCATAACATAAAATTTTAATATCATTCATTGTTTTTCTTTACCTGTGCTTTCAAAAACAGTAAATTTACCATCCTAGATAATTCTCTTCTAAGTAATTTTTGAAAAGTAATGAAGGAATAGCTTCCATATCTAACGGTCTGTATAGCAGTTTAAAGAAAAGAAGATCTTGAGTCTAAATTATATTTAGAGTTTTTCTGCCAGAAGGACCACTTATCCTTGGAGTATAAATTGAGTAGTATTAGTCCAATTTTTCATCTCTATTATGTTTTAGTAGCTATCTCAGCAGAGACTTGAATTCAGTCCTCTTTTCTTCTTATGTCCAAAAATAAAACGTATATCCTATTATTTCTGTCCTCTTCTCTTCTCTCCTGGTCTCCCTCTCTCACTTTCTCCAGGCCTTCTTTCTTTCAAAATACAATCACTGTGTTTTTGAGTCTCTGTCTGTCTAATCACATTGCTTCTTTTTACTCATATCACAAAGACTTTGGGGTTCCCTTTTGAAAAGTTAGAGGAGGTTGTAATCTGTATTTTCTCAGAAATTGGATTTTTCTATAATGTTAGCTTTCTCTTAAAACTGAAACTTTATTTTTACATGTGTTAAACCTTGCTTTCTAGTATCCATAGTCTTATCTGTACAATATTTCTAATATCATGAGCTGTTTTTCCTGAATATGTGGATGTTTTGGATCATATATTTTAGAAAGTATCAAATTACTAACTGTTTTTTAATTGAATAGAATTTTTTTTTTAACCCGTTACTTTTATTTTTGTTGCAATCTCTTAATTGTAGAACTTTGAGCTGTTAAAGATTGTTTTTTAGTGGTGGGATAGGAGTTCAATACAAATTTTACCTGCAAGAACATTTTGATATTATAATTTGAGTTGTTATACTTATTTGCCTTAAACTAAAATGTTATTAATTTTTGTCTAAAAAGAACAATATAATCTTAAAAAATAAAATCCATACTCTTGATTATAGTACTTTGGGGTAATTATGTATTTCCTATGAAATAAAAGTGATTAGTTTTTCTAAGAACTAGATGTATAAATCCCTCTTTTTTGGAAGGTGTCAAAACAAAACCGAGGTGTCAAATTGTTTACCCTCAAATAATATTATCATTGTTTTGTTATGAGTCTTCCTTAATATTTCCTTTTAAAAAGCATCATAGATTTCTTCTTCATAATTTCCTGTTAAATTCTATCAAAATTTAAATGTTTATACCAAAATATATTTTGTGTGATTTTACTAACCACTGTAAAATCAGTACTTTTTTGTTTTGGTATAAGAATACATACACTCTCTAAGACCATCAAAGTATCTCAGTCCAACGCTAGTGAGTTTTGTGTTAACTTGGCATTTTAAATGCCCTGATAGTTGTAGCTTTTGGTTTGTTGCTGAATCCTAAAATATTGGGAGCCCTGGTGTGGTGCTGTAGAATAAAGCAGTGGGCTCAGATATTTTAGGGTTCATCAATTAGCTTTGTGGTTGAAAGTCCAGCGTTGATCCTACGGGGCCACACCAGGAATCCGTCTGGAAATCTTGTCTGATTTCTTTATCTGCCACAGAAGCCTACTGATTATCAAAGCATTACACAATTTACCATCAGATAAGTTATATTCTGTAGCACACCTGGCCAATTCTAGAACATGTGTCTTCTGTTTTGTTTGCATAGAATTGTAACTGAAAACTTTTTGTTTTACATAGAATTGTAACTGAAAACTTTTTGTTTTAGGTAAATGGAGTCGATTTAGCAGGCAAATCCCAAGAGGAAGTTGTTTCCCTGTTGAGAAGCACCAAGATGGAAGGGACTGTGAGCCTTCTGGTCTTTCGCCAGGAAGATGCCTTTCACCCAAGGGAACTGGTGTGTAGAATTTAGAACAGATGAAAGATTTCTGATGCATATGAGCCAGGGATCTGGTTTAACTACCTTTAGCAAATGTTTATTGAGATGTGTTCCAAAAATAGTTTTTTTCCCCCTATTTTAGATTTCCGTTTTAACCTAAAACAAGCATTCTTTTCTCCTAGAGTGTTCCATTTTTAGAAATAGACATCCACAGTATGACTGTAGGGATATTTAAAAATCAGCTTGTAAGGATATTGTCCTGGACAGCAAATGTTTATTACTTGAAAGCTTTCAGATGGACTGATTGAATACAGAGAAGTTGATTATTTTGTAACTGTCACTCCAGAAGCTGTGGTTGATAGCTTGCCATCTTCTCTAGTATGTATGACAAATTTTTCTTAGTGTGTGTAGATGAGCCAAATAAAGATGTTTGCTTGCTGTTATATGAAAACGAGTACATTAAAAAAAAAAGAAGAAGAATTATTATGATCTAAACTATAAAATGATTCTAAGTGGCAGTAAGCCCCATGACTGCTAATTCCCAACATAGATCACATTATTTGGAGTGATGTAAATGAAATGAAAAGGCATTTGTTTGCAAACTGTCTATTTCCTTTTTAATAAATGCATAAATATGTCTAACTGATATTTATGTGGTATCGGTGTGAGTGAAGTATATTACATTAAAGGTACATAATTCTGAATGCTTTTCTATAAAAATTGCTAGGTTTTATATACATCTTAAATACATGATTAGAGGAATCACCTTTCCTTTTTGGTGTGGTGAGAAATTGTTTTCCTTCCTATATTTCAAAAGAGATTCTAACTGTAGTCATTTTATAATATTTGCTATATCTTTCAGCTAGCTTTTAGCTTTTATCTAAACAACAATTAATCTTTATAAACTTATAGTAACAAGCATTTAAGGGTACACTTTCCAAATTTGTCAGATAACCTAATTCCCTTAGGCTATAACATCAAGTAGGTTATGTCATGGTTGGTAATATTTTTCATTTATTACAAACCAGCTAAATTACAGTCCTATCTTTATGCCAGTCCTTGTTCACAAACACAGTTTAGTATAGGTCTGTGGAAATTCTGTCTTGTGATAGGGCTGAACAGTTAACACTTGTGTTTCAAAGTAGGTTTTGAATAAGCTATAGAAATGTCTTTATGTTTGAAAATGTTTAATGCATCCTTTCTCCATTTAAATTCAGTTTCTCATTTTTCTCCTACTGTTATCCAATTTTGTGCTTAAAATGCCACCTGATCCTAAATCTGGAGATGCCTCTATTAAATTGTAAATGAGCACTTTTTAAAAGAAAAATAAGCTTTAGACATGATTTAATGGGCTTTCATTCTCCCTCACTTTATCTGAGCCTGTGCAATAGTTAGCATTATTAGATTGCCAAAGCTAGCAGCATTGCTCTTAAGCTGCCTTTCCAAAGCTAGTGCCAACATATAGCCGGCTTAGGGTTATTCAGGTTTTTCTTGTCCAATTTTGATCTTCCAGGCTTCTGTTTTTCCCTTCTGCTGTCTGCTTTGTTTTTTGTGGGGTTTTTTTGGTTATTTAATTTATTGCTTGTGAGCTTTTCATTAAAAAACAAGCTAGTAGGCCATCAGGCCATTGTGCATGGTAGAGCTGCCTTTAAAGGAATAAGAACATGAAAACTCAAGGTGTATGTGGGCATTTAAAAATGTATCTCTGAATCAAATTAACAAATCTTTTCTTCCTCTGCTGTCTCTGTATTTAAATTCTGTGTCTGACTAAATGGTTTTATTAATTGTGCTTTTTAAATAAATCAACTTTCAAGTGTCTATGCAACTTCACATTATATGAAAAAAAATTAGACTTCCTCCCAATATATAACTTTTAAGTACAATGCTTGTAGTTCAGACAACTGTTCCCCAGGATGATTATTCGGTCTAGCTATCAAATTAACATATACATCATACTGAGATTTTGTTAGGAGAATAAAAAAAACAATTTTATAAACAGGGCCATAAGTCAGAAAAAATAGTTTGAAGAAATTTGTTTCCCTCCAAAGTTATTTTTATTTGTTCATTAAAAATTTACATCTATAAAACAGATCTGAAGACATACACATATTAAACAACTACAACATCAGCAATATAACCACATCTATCAGAGTTTGGAAGACAAAGTAATACATCAAGCATATTACAATCATACTTTATATATTTTGTGGATTTTGAGAACCAACAAAAGTTCTTTTAAATAAAGCTTTGTGTCCCTATGTGTTGAAGATGGCTTTGGTCAGTCTGTATTTATGTTTTTCTTCGATTCTTCTAGAATGCAGAGCCAAGCCAGATGCAGATTCCAAAAGAAACGGTAAGAGCTTTGTCTTTTGCAGGATGTAGAGATATTGGGAAGATACTTGGGACGAATTTCTTAATGAGTAAACATAAAGTTATGTGTCCTCCCTTTCTTTTCTTGGCTCGTAATAGGTCATATATAGGCTTATTCAGTTCCAAAGTGGTCTTATTTTGAGCTCACTTATTGTAACCATGAGGAGCCTAGATAGCATAGTGGATTAAGTATTGGGCTGCTAATCATGTGGTTGGTGGTTTAAACCTACCAACTGCTCCACAGAAAAAAAGACGAAACTCTGCCCCTATAAGCATTTACTGTCTTAGACACTCTACAGAGCAGTTCTGCTCTGCTCTGCTCTACATGGTCACTGTGGGTTGGAATACACTACTCCCAATATAGACTATTTATTTGTGGTAGTGAGACATAAAGAAGAGAAAAAAGAGATTAGAATAATTTCCTGTTAGCTCATGTAAAAAAAGGAACCCAAAATTAGTGTTCCTAATAGTTTGTCCAACGTGTACAGACCTTCAGGACCTGGGCAATGCAGTCTTACACAAAGGGGCTTCAAAAAGTTCGTGGGAAAAACCATTATCTTTTCATTCTATTTTCCACGAACTTTGTGAAGCTCTCCTGTATAAATGCCTAGAAAATTCAAGAAAATAAAAAAGAAAACTTGTCTCTGGCCTGGGAAAAATCATGGAAGGTTAAAGGAATACAACAAAAATGTATCATAACCAGAAAAAATGAAATGATAGGTCAGTAATTAGGTACACATGATCCCTTGTCCTAGTAGCTGTAAAATAAATCGTTTCTCTTAATCAAAGTACTGTACTCCCAGATCAGATTAAAAAGTAAAAATACTTTTGCCCTGTTTAGAAGACAAATTATAATACAGACTGGAAATACAAGTATATGTGTTTTAGCAGACAGTGCCACATTAGTATCGGTGAAAGTACTTCAGTGTGCATATAGCACATCAGAAAAAAACAGAGCTGTTTTTTTATTGACACAGAATATAATCCGTTAGCATTTCTAACACTCAGAATCTCATATATCAAACAACCTCATCCTTAACTACGTTTACCAGAAGCAGGGTTGAAAAGTGAATACTTTTAAGTAGGCTTTAAATCCCTTCAGTTTTACACAATTTAACAAAAACACGTCCACAGTGGGAATTGTGATACATATCTTTCCCCAAGTTGTCACATTAAGTAATGACCCCCCCCCCAAAAAAGATTTGAATAGCACAAAGAACAAGTTTGAATTTTTTTTACACATTTGTATTCAAATTTGTACCTAATAAAAATGCAAAAGAGCACGGTTATTTTCAACTGTTTCATTTTTATAAAAATAGATGACAAACCAGGCCTCACAGGAAAATTAGAATCAACCACAAGTATTTTACACATCGACATTTAAATGTGGACTGTAGAAAAGATATAGCCCTGTGGAGTCCTGGTGCGGTGCTGGAGGACAAGAACTGCTACCTGCAAGATTGGTGGTTCAAACCAACCAGCTTTGCCTCGGAAACCCTATGCAGAGCCAATTGATTTGGAACGGACTCAGAGTCTATTTAGCAACAACAACGACAACATTTTTGTGGATGTTTATAATAGATATGGCAGTGATAGTTAATCAGTGCCATGGTGGTGTGTGCATGTGTACATATGTGTGTACATATTGGGTGCATGGTAGGTTAGGAGGTGCGTGGAAACTGAACAAATTTACTCTAAAAAGTAAACTAGGGACGCATTTATCAGTTACACTACTGAAAAAATAATGAGGTAAAGTATACCATAGAACTACCTTAGATACCATGTTGTTGTTGTTGTTGTTGTTAAACGCTGTTGAGTTGGTTCTAACTCATAGCGACCCTGTATAGGGTTTCCAAGGAGCGACTGGCGAGTTTGAACTACCGACCTTGTGTTTCAAACCGACAGTACAGCTCATTACCCCACAGCACCACACCAAGACTCCATAGTATTGTTTAATACCATAAAACAATGATTAATTCAGTATGTTATAATTCCAGAACCAGACAATAGATCATTTTGGAAAGACTGGTGATTACAGAAACAGACATGGAATACATCTATGTATATTTATTACAATGTGACATGTGTGTGTGTTTTAAACATGGCATTTCAGGTTGGTGGTAAAGAATGCCTTATCTAATATTGAGGACTTTGCACATTGCCCTTTCACTTAGATTCCTCAACCTTACTGATCCCAAAATAAAATCCCAGTTGGTTATGAATTTCGACCTAAAAATATGCTGTTAATTCAGGATTGTGAATGCCTGTCCAAGCATGCCAAAGTAAAATGTCATAAGAAAATAAGTGGACAGATTTGTTTATATTAATATTAAAACTTTTCTACAGTGCTAACCATATTGTTAAATAGTGGCCAGATAAATGTAAAATCGGGACATATTCTCAACATGATCCCTGAGTGAAGAACCATTTACTTTGCCGCTTGGACTCTTAATATCATAGATGTTTTTGGAAACGAGACTGACCTCACGCATAAGCTACACTTGTTAACACATAAGAAAATCTGAGATTGAAAACGATGAGCTAAGCAACGCAGAGAAGCAAGTTATTTAAAATTCTTTAGTCCGTCCTGTTTAGCAAAACGATGGTGAATCATCAGCTTTATACTTATTGAGGGGAAGAAGCAGCATTGCTCTAAATGTAGAATCTGATTAAGAAATAATCGAAGTAGCTGGAATATTTCAAAAAGAATGCAGCATGAGGATTGGAGGATAACGGTGACACAACCTTGCTTGCTGAAAGTGGAGAGAACTTGAAGCTGTGCCTTCTGAAGACCAATGACTACAGACATCAGCTTAGAGAACACCGCAACGTAAAGAAAACTAAAACATCTTCACAGCTGGACTGGTAAGCAACGTGATGATAATGTACGAAAATATTGTTAAGAATTTCATTTTACTTGGATCCACAATCAACAACCGTGGAAGCAGCAATCAAAAAATCCAACAACTTACTGCACCAGGAAAATGACTGCTTTAAAGTGTTACAAAGCTAAGAGTTCACTTTGAGGAATAAAGTGCGCCAGACCCAAACCGTGGTATTTTCAGTGGCCTCATAAGCATATCTGCAGTCATTTGGACTCCACCATCAGTGGTTCAAGCTCACCAGCTGCTCCTTGGAAATCTTATGTAGGGTTGATATGGGTCGGAACTGACTTGACAACACTTAACAACAACAACATATGCACACAAAAGCTGGCCAATGGATAAGGAAAGGTGAAGAATTGATTCCTTTGATTATGGTATTAGTAAAAAATATTGAATATACCATGGAGTCCTTTTGTGACACTGTGGGTTAATGCGCCAGACTGGAAAGCCATTTCAACTGCTAGGTCAGTGGTTCAAGCTCCCCAGCTGCTCCTCGGAAACGCTATGCAGGGTCGCTATAGATCAGAACTGACTCGATGGCACTTAACAACAGCAGTCTGAAGAATGAATACATCTGTCTTGGAAGAATGCCCTATAGAAGCAAGAGTGGGGAGACTTCAGCCCATGTACATTGGATGCTCTGGAGAAGAGCCTTATGCTTGGTAAAGTAGAGGGTCAGCAAAACAAAGGAAGACCCTCACTAAGATGGATTGACGCAGTCACTGCAACAACAGGCTCTAGTGTAGCAGCCATTATCAGCCCAGCACAGGCCTTGGCAATATTGTGTTCTGCTATGAATTGGAGTCCTGACATGACACTGTGGGTTAATGCGCTGGACTGCAAAGTCCTTTGAACTACAACGTCAGTGATTCGTGTTCACCAGCTGATCCTCAGAAACCGTATACAGGGTTATTATGGGTCAGAACCCACTTGATGGCCTGTAATAAAAACGACGATGAGTTGGAGCCCACTCAATGACACCTAACAATAAATATTAGGAGATGGCGAGGTTCGTGTTGAACCGTTCCTCCCTTCCAAATATGTGTGCTTATAACACTAACCTAGGTGAATGCCCATCATTCACTTTTGCAACAGGAGTAGTGTGCACATGGGTCCGTGTTTAACTTCTGACCAAATGAAAGCTTTTCTACTTAGACTTTTCCAAATTAAGTTGACAGTAGAGTTTTGGTTTTAAAATAACTGGGTTTTTTTGGTTTTTTGTCCTTTTAACCTTTTTTATTTTTTAATGTGCTCTTATAAAATTCTGCGCTGTTTGTACTCCTTCTATGTAGTATCTTATTTGTTTGTTAAAGGCATCAATTTTAGTTAAAAACTAGAATTAAAAATTAGTTTTACGGTCTCTACTTGAATTTGTACTTTTCGATGGAGGATGTCAAGGAGCCCTGTTATGCATCAGACTATAGAGAGGGTCATTCTAAGACAGAACCAATGCGATGCCACACAGCCAGCCATGGCAGACATCTGTTTCAAGTCTTTTATATATTATAAGTTTCTTGGAACACAGTAGAACTCAAGGAAATTTTCATGACAGGCTTCTGATTTTAGTTGTAAAGGTATTCACTGCTTTAATTATAACAGCTAAAAACCTACACAATAGAATACCATTCTATTAGTCTTTCTTAGATTTTTGTTTGTTTCAGATATGAGGTCTGTGAAATCCTTGATTATCTTTTTGATCAATGAAAAGAATCCCATCAAAGAGTTCACTATAAATCTCAGTCCAGTGCCCAACTATTATTTTGACTTCTCTCAGTGTTGATTTTGAAACAAAGCATGGTGTATATATACTTTAAACCACAGAGTATGTGTCTGACTCTTTTCCCTTTTCCTGAAGAGCTAGCTCATTGTTATCAGTAAGTAGTAAGTTTTTGTTAGATGCCATTGAGTCTGTACTGACTCAAAACGAACTTATGCACATCATAAGGAAACACTGCCCGATGCTGGTCCAACCTCACTACTGTTGCTATACTTGAGAACATCGATGCTGCCACTTGGTCAATCCATCTCTTTGGGGCCTTCCTCTTTTTCTCTGAAACTCCACCTTACCAAACATGGTATCCTTCTCCAGTGACTCGTCCCTCCTGATAATAAGTCCAAAGTATAAGAGACGAAGTTTGGTCATCTTGGCCTCCAAGGAGCACTCTGGTTGCACTTCTTCCAAAACGACCTTTTGGTTGTTTTGGCAGCCCCTGGCACTTTCAATATTCTTCTCTAACACCATAACTCAACAGCATCAATTCTTCTACGGTCTTTCTTATTCACTGTCCAGGTTTCACATGCATATGAGGTTATTGAAAATACCATGGCTTGGATCAGGCGCACCTTACTCTTCAAGCTGACTGACATCTTTGCTCTTCAACACTTTAAATAATTCTTTTCACCTTTAAAAGTTAGCATTGCATTTAACTTTGAAGTACTATCAAGGACTGATATTTATTCATCTATCTCTGTATTAAGTTTGTTATGTTTCACATAGTAAAAAAAGACTGGCATAAAACCTTCTATTTTGGAACTTATGCTGATATGGGAAGACAGGCATTAACAGATTCATAAAAAGAAGAATGATGCTTTTGATGAGTGAACTTCTGAACATTGTGAAAATCCTTACAATAAATCCAGTTACCTTAAATATTTTTTTCTGTGTCATTAAATATTTTTCTAAGTCGATTTAACAGTGGAATGGTATTCTATTGTGTAGGTTTTTAGCTGTTATAATTAAAGCAGTGAATACCTTTACAACTAAATATTTGCATGATCAAAATTAAATTTTTAGAATGTATTACCAAATATATTTTTGGGCTAAGCAATAAGCAAAATATAGAGGCATTTGATAAACATTGATAAATTGTCTTCCACATCCATTGTACCTTTTGGTGTTTTCAACGGCAGTACAAGGAAGTTATCCATTTCACCTCTACATTGCTGGACCTAATTATTGAAATAACATAAAACAATAAATGGAAAAATTAGGGGACTTCCGAAAAGATAACAGACTAGGCAGAAGTGCTGTATGGAATCTCTGCAAGAAAGATATGAGAAATGAAATAGACACAGAAGAAAATTCTAGTGCCCTGAATTTTAGAAAAAAAGTTAGATAGGTGGATGGAATACTTGCTGGGAGAAGAGGCCAGGCAGGAACGGCAAGAGAGGAAGACCGACTAGTGAATGGCTGGCCAGATAAGAGCACAGCCATCTGTGAGCAACTTTGGAAGAGGTGAGTGGTCTGGCATTCACACGGGCAACAGAAAGGTTTCCATTTCTTCTTTCCCCACATGCTTCCCTGGTGACCAGAGGTGTAGACAGCAGCTATCCTCATCTACCCCCAGTACAGGCACTGATATCTAGGAGTTCTAAGTTGGGAGTCACACCAGTGTGAAATGGAGACTGCTGTACAGTTTTGGTGTGCCATTTTGGTGCCTGGATTCAGATGGGCTTGACTTCAAACCTGTAAATCTTGTAGAACCACCAGACCAATGTTTAACCAATCACCCTGCACCCAGCTTTCCTGTGGTCCTAACAGACACTGAAACCAGTTCCATCAAAGACCCTCACAAACTATTTCCAGATTGAGTGCCCTGAACAGTATGTTTTGAGGCCAATAGAAACTCTGTCTAGGGCCAGTAACTCTGCTGTCACATCCCTTCCACTTCATGAGCTCCCGGAGCTACCAGATATTTCTCCTGTCTCCATCCAACAACTGCATTGTTTGGTTTTACTAATATGGCAATCTCTCAATGCCCTGCCCAGGAATTTTTAGCTCTCATGAAGAAACAAGAGAGAAGGCTCAAACAAATGACCAAGATGCAGAGCCAGAAGACATTTCTGAGGAAGAAAAGGTAATAGAACTAACTGAAAAAGTATTCAAAAGAATGATAATGAAGTACCTTTAAAGGATCGATAGAAAGATACAGGAAAGCACTAAAGAACAAACATTAAATAAACACAAATTTTGAAAAATTGGAAAGCCTGCTTTTAGAAATCCAGAAGATTAATACTAAGATCTCAGAAATGGACAGTACATCGAAAGGACCGAGGAATCCTGAACTAATGAGCTTAAAGAGAGATTTCTCAATAATACTATGCTAGAAGAACAATCAGAAAAAATAATGAAAAAAATCTGAAGAAAGCCTAAGAATTATATGGAACCCCATGAAGAGGAACATATTACTGGTGATTGGATTTCCAGAACAGGAAAAGACAAGCAAAAAAAAATATATATATATATATATTGAAGAGTTGTTGGAAGAAAAATTCCCTACATCATGAAAGACAAGAAGATAAGTATAAAAGAAACTGAACAATTTCCAAACAGGATAGATCTCAAAAGAAAATCACCAACACATACCATAATTAATCTTTCCAATGTCAAAGAAGACCCTGAAAGCAACTCTGGACAAATGAAAAGTTACCTACAAAGGAGAACTAATAAGACTAAACTCTCATTTCTCATCAGAAGCCATTGAGGCAGGAAAGCAATGGAATGACATATACAAAACTCTGGAGGAAAAAAAATATTGTCAACTAAAAATCATAATCCAGCAAAGCTGTTTCTCAAATATGACTGTGAAATTAGGCATTTCCTGAGAAACAGAAATTAAAGGAATTTGTAATGGTCAGACCAACTTTGCATAAATGCTAAAAGGTGTTCTTTGGACTGAGAACCAACAGCCTTCATGACAACACCAGCCAGAAATCAATCCAGATATGGAAGTATTTAAAGTAAAAACAAACCTGTGAGTTTGACAATAGGGAAACAGAGATATCAATGTATAATGAAATCAACTACAAGGAAAAGACAGAACAGTGTTGATATAGAACTTACACATGGCAATGAAGTCAAGTAACTTTCAAGACAAGCTGACTTTTTTAAGCAGGGAAAAAATTAATAAACTACAGGATAACCTAAAAAAAAAAATACTCCTGTACATCAAAAAAAAATTTTTTAATGGAAATCAGAAAGACTTCATAAACAGTAACACAACAGAAATGAAAATGAAAAGAGAACCCACAAACAAAATGAAGTTAGCATAAAAAATTATATGGAACAAAGAATCCATTAGAGCCACACAAAAAAAAAAACACAGAAAAATGACATCAGTTCATATCTATTGATAATTACATTGAATGTAAATGTATTTAATGTACCACTTAAGAGACATAAAGAACTGAATGGATAAGAAATTAGGATCCTTCAATATGCTGTCTACAAGAGACATATCAAAAAGATGGAGACAGCCTAAATTCACATTAACAGAAGAATGGTTAAACAAACTTTGGTCCATGCACACAGTGGAATACTACAAAATGTTGAAGAATAATGATGAATCTGTGTAACACTTCACAACATGGTTGAACCTGGAGGGCATTATGCTAAGTGCAATAAGTCAGTTACAAAAGGACAAAGATTGAATGAGACCAATGTTGTAAAATGTTTACCAAAAAAAAGGTTTTCTTGATAAAAGAACCAATCTATGATGGTTACAGTAGAGGAGGGTGGGGAAATTATTTATGGACAGAGGGTTAACATATTCACATGGGTGACAGGACAGACAATATACAACAAGAGGGAGGTTAGCACAGAAAAGAGGTTAGCAGAGGAAGGTTGAGGGTGGTGGGAGACACAGGAAGGAATGCAATAGTTAAAATTAATAGCGGTAAATGCTGTTAACTGTTGGTGCATGGAGGGGTTTGCAGCCATGTCGTGATGTAAAGTATTTGTTTTTTTGAATATAAAATTGGTGATCTGCTCTGTAAACCTTCATTCAGTTCACAATAAGATGTTTTTAAAAAGTGAAAAAAACTAGAAATTTTATGACTGTGTTGTTGCCAGATTGATTTTCTTTTCTTTCATTGTTAGTAAGACCCAACTTGGCTTATTCATTGGTCCAATGACCTTATTCATTGGTCCGATGACCTGTCTCCTGGTGTGGTGCTGTGGGTTAATGCGCCAGACTGTAAAGCTGTTTGAACTGCAAGGTCAGCGGTTCAAGCTCACTAGCTGCTCCTCGGAAACCCTATACAGGGTCGCTATGGGTCAGAACTGACTCCACAGCACATTACAACAACAGCAACAACAATGACCTTTATTTAATGAACCACTTGTTCACTTTCCTCTCCACTAGTTGTGAGAGTTTGTGTCTCTTTGCTATCAGTTTATCAGTAATTATGCATGACCGATATTAACTCTATAGAGAAAATCATTGAAATGATTTTCAATGAAAATTTTCAGTGAAAAATCATTGAAATGTAATGGGAGTGATAAAATGTTTGCAGTTTTCTTTAATTTTTTGGAAAGCCCAAAGTCAGATATTAGTCTGACTTATTCAGTGTCTTCCAGTTGATTTTGACTCATAATTACCGTATATCTATTGCCAAGGAGCAATTGGTGGGTTGAACTGCCGACCTTGTGGTTCGCAATTCAGTGCTTATCCTACAGTACCACACCAGGGGTCTATTTATAATGCCTTGTAAATATAAATAGATTCAAAAGTAAATTTCTACAAACTTTTTATATAATGAGACTTAGAAATTCTGCTTGCGATTAGAAGTACTATGACTTAATATAATCAGCTTTGCTTTTTTCTCTTGGAGATAAACCGATGATACAGACTATCTGCAGATGAAGAGTTACCTGTTGGCTTGGTGTACCTTGAATGCTTGTATTGAAACAGTTTAGGGAAGAAGGAATGTTAGGCCTTAGTACTGGTCACTTGAAAATATTTTCCTACCCACTACAGATAAATTGTGCATCTTTTCTATTGTTTTGAGGATAGTGGGAAAATAAATAGCTTTCATCTGCTCATTCAGCAGGTATTTTCTATTTCTAATAAGCTTATAGCAAAAATATCCTTGTCTTTATGTTAAAGGAAAATGTCAATAGGCAAAATAAAAACTCACATACAGCCTGTGTATCAAGATTTATGTACATGCTGGTACTTGGTTAGCCTATGAGAGGATTTCTGAAAGTTCCTTGAGAAGTTCTATTATATTTTTATTCTGTTTTTCCACAAACCATTTGAGTTCACCTAATATATGGCAAGTTGCTTGTGTGACACAATGATATTAACACAAACGGGTTGAAGGGTAAGTTATAGAAAATACACTTACTGTATTTATATAGAAAGAGCTTGACTCCAGCAGTGGTTGATAAGGAAAGTACAAAATTTGGACTGAATTGCAATGCAGGTAATAGAAAACTTCATATCAGAATGTAAGGATCTGAATATTAGAGTTTATATAAAAGTTCCTTGTGATCTAGCATTTTAAATTGTGAGGACATTGCATTTTTTATCATAGTAATTTCTATAGAACAACAGAAAACAATTGCCATATTTACCATCAGTTCCCTCCACCCTGTGTGCAAACATCGTTTTATGCATTGAACATCCATTCCTCCCGTCTCCCCACAACTCATGGTATCCAATTATAAACGTATGTCTTCATCCATTTGTCTCTTTTAGATGTTTCTTTTAATTGGAGCCAGACTGTTTTTGAAGAGCAAAATTTTCAATATTTTTGCCTCCAATGAATTAAGTTTTAAAACTGACAATTTTAGACTTAAGTCAAGATCCAAATGGATTAATAATGAAATAGCGTATGGAAAGTACTGTCTCACACTCACATGTTTTCAATGATAATAATGACTGAAGACATGGTGAACAGAGCTGAAAAAGAAAAGTGTGACTGTCTTGTAGTTTTCTTAATAAATGAAAATTTCCCCTGGAGAATAAACTCTCCTTTAAGACAGGTTCACAATAGGGCATGTCAGAAATGATTCCACCTAGATTAAATTTGTCTTCATATTTTTCATCAGCTTCTTATCTTGATTTTTCAAGTGGAAAAAAATGCAAATTTTAAACCTTAGTGAAACCTATGAAAATGTCAAAATCAGGAAAAATTAAGAAGCCAAGCTGATGATGCAAATCAGTAAGTGACAATTAAGAAACTTGAACATTTGAAGCAAATCTATGCCCTGAATGATTAGACCTAAGTGTGTCTACCCATGGACTAGCTTTGTTCTCTGTGTCCTTGTAAATGCATTTTTCTCAAGAATATAAATCCTGATTGATAAAGTAAATTTTATCTTTCAGCTACTTCACATTGTAAAGTGGAAGAGGTCTGTGGCCTGTTTTCATGATATCGTTACTATTTTGAATTTGAAATAAAAAAAAAAAAATTACATAGGCATTCTATTTTTGTTGCAGACTAAGTACTCTGGTGACTCTCTAGAGCCAATATTTAATATACTGTTAAATTGTTTCAAACATTGCATATAAAAATTTAAAATGAGTTGAATTTAGTGTTTATAGAGCAGATGTATGTGAAGATATTTTGCATATTAAATATGTGAATGTGCTTTTGGTATGTATAATGAAGGGAGTTCCATTATCTTTTCATTTCATTTTTTCCATGAACTTGTCCCTTATATTTGGTATTATTTCTCTCAAATACATTTGTTTGATTTGAAATGTAATTGTTTTCTGGCATTATTATTAAATAGTTTTATTTTGTAGTTTGCATGCTTGGAGTTTATCTTAACTCTTATGCTGAAACGTGTTTACATAGTTAGTAGAACTACTGTCCCTCATCTCTTCAAAGTGTTCGTTTGTTATATTTTTTATTGTATGTTTTTGATGTGTTGCAGTTTATTTTCTGGGAACATACGTTGCCCTAACAACTACAAGGCAGTTGTTTGAGATGGCTTAAAAACTGTTGTTGTTGTTGTTGTTGTTAAGTGCCTTTGAGTCAACTCCGACCCATAGCAACCCTCTTTAGGGTTTCCAAGGGGCAGCTGGTGAGCTTGAACCACTGACCTTGCAGTTGAAACAACTTTGCAGTCTGACACATTAGCCCACAGCACCACACCAGGACTCCCAACGGTCACTCTGAGCTTTGCTCAAGGTGGTGGTCGTGGTTATGTGCTGTGGAGTCGGTTCTGACTCATAGAGACCCTGTACAGGGTTTCTGAGGCTTTAAATCTCTTTTATTTTTTTAGTTTTATTTTTTATTGTGAATTGAGAGACCCTGTACAGGGTTTCTGAGGCTTTAAATCTCTTTTATTTTTTTAGTTTTATTTTTTATTGTGAATTGAGAGACAGGGCAGATCATCAGTTTTACATTCATCAAATCATACACCTTGTTTCATTACAATGATTATAATACCATCAGATAGCAATATTACTATCTCTCTATTCACTTTTGCTCTTTTTTTTTTTTTAAACACTCAGGCATGTATAATAATTTACACCACCAAAGGGCACATTCTGCAAGTCTGCCTCCTGGCTGCCAGCTCTTGGTCCCTTTCTTCCCACGAGTCTAGAGTCCTCAGCCGCTCCGTCTCTTCATGTCCCCAACTCTACCTCCATTTCTGGTGTCGCTGCTTCTCTGGATAAGGTCTCTCATTTCACTTGTGCTCTTCTCCTTTGAGGTCTTAGGATCCTTTGCTTCTGACTGTAAGAGTAACTACTCCCCTGTTTTTGTTACAAAACTTCTACCTTTACAACTGTGACAGTTGCAATTATTCATAATAACTTTTATTCACTATTGAGTCATAAGCATCTTATTTATCCCCATCTCTTTTAACCAGACCCATCTAGACAAGATGAAAACTATTCAGTGGGACTCTTTCTTCCCCTACACACTCTTAAACTAAACTCCCTCTTGAAACCTTGTAAGCTAGTCACTTTGTGCTTTTATCGCTCCCTCATTTTATGTAGCCAGTATCTAAATTGCCCGTCCCTCTCTACCCTGTGTACAGAGCGGATAGCATTGATACTTGATGTGAAGACTCTTTCCCTCTCTGTTGGTATTTAGGGTTACTACCTCCATGAGTATAGGTCAAGTTCATCAAATTGTAGCAATTTACCCTCGTTTTCTTTATCAAAAATTGTTGGTTTTTTATCTTCCTCTAATCAAGTTCTGATTATCAAGCCATTGAGGCTAGGTCAAAAGGGTATTATCTGAAAGTTTGGGTCTTCTTGCGCATCTCCCTTCACTTCATATTAGCTGGATGCTTGACGCTCAGCTCTAGCCCTCTGTGGCTATGTCCTGGTCCATGGGCTCAGGTGTCCCCAGGTCTCACCACACTTTGGACCAACCAGCCCTTCCTCTTCTCTCTCTTATCTCCAAGTCAGTGGGAGTCTATGGACCATGGTTGAACTCAGTCCATTTCTTCATTGCTGCCTTTCCCCCTCTTCCACTCATGAGTAGACTAATGTGGTCACCAGCAAGCTTACGTGCCTGCTCATGTGTTCCCTTTGAGTTTCAGTCTTAAAGTATGGCCGAGGCTGTAAAACTTGTGGGAGCAGAAAGCCTCATCTTTCTCCCACGTAATAGCTGATAGTTTCAAACTGCTGACCCTGAGACTATCAGCCCAATTTGTAACCACTACGTTACCAGAACTCCTAGTAAAAACTGTACTGCCATAAAATGTCTACCTTGAGTATTAGCTACCTACAAATGTCCCTTTAAAAATTGCATTATTATGAACTTTAAGTTTGGCAATAGCATAAATTTTTGATATGATCACTTTAAAAAGTAATCCATTGTTCATAAACACTACCCTTTCAGATACCATTTCCCTCTAAGTGAGATATCTGATTGAAACATCTGAGATTCCATCTGATACTAAATCCTAACTTCCTTTAAAAAACATTTTATTACTATTATTTTGGAAATTTCAAAAATTTGATGGACTGTAAAGAAACAAACTGAAATCTTACCACATTTCATTATGTCTGCCATAGCCTATTTTTAAGCATGATGTTGATCATGCTTCCAAAATTAAAAATTTGAAAGATACCTTGTATTACAGTTTTGTCGTTGTTGTTGTTGAGTGCTGTCAAATTGGTTCCGACCCATAGCAACCCTGTATAGGGTTTCTGAAGAGCAGCTGGTTAACTTGAACCGCCAACCTTGCAGTTCAAACAGCTTTGCAGTCTGGCACATTAACCCACAGTGCCACACCAGTACTCCGTATTACAGCTTAGCTCTCTACTGTTATATATGAGTATTCCATAAGTGTAATTTGATAATTCCAGCTTGAATAATTGAGTGACTGCTTGAGAAGTATGTTAATAGTGGGGATACAGCAGCAGGTTATAGAAGGAGATGAACAGTTTGTGATTTGAGGAGCACACGTTCATTGTGTGCTTAGAAAAGGGGTTCTGGTCTTAATGATGTGGAGATGGTCACTGTTGAGATGGTGTCTGAAGTCTTCACAATAGATGGGTTTGCTAAAGAAGATGGGCTGCATCCTTTTCCAGTGTTGGTTGTTTAATAATATGCCTTGTCATTCATTATCATCAGAGTATGTATCAAGCTTTCCTTTCCTTTCTTTCTCTTTAGACATTAGATGGGCAAACATGTGTGTAGTTTTATTTTTGCATTTCAGAACAGTCCCCTAATGCATTTTGTAACTGTGCTTATTAAAACAAAGCTTATGTATGTGCTGGACTGCAAGGTTGGTTTGAACCTAAATGTCAGCATTTCAAGCTCACCAGCTCATTGGAAGCCCAATGCAGGGTCGCTATGAGTCAGAACTTTCTCAACAGCACTTAATAACAACCACAATTAAACAATAATGTTTGAATGAAACTCACCAGCTGCATTATGTATGATATAACATTGTGGAATTTTTTCACCCTTAAAATGTATCTATATTTTATTTCACCGATGTTGAAGGATGAAACTCTTTAGTAGCTCTGTGAGCATGAATACCTTTTTCTTTTTACTTTGTGTTATTGGAATTTCTTATGTTTGTGAATGAAAAAGATACACCATTTGTGAACATTAAACTATGAATGACACCGAAAATTCCTAATTTAGAAAAAAGGACAAATGAACTTTTGTTTTTATTTATTTTGATGACTATGTTACTGATTTTTGCCTGTGATTTAGAACAGATAAAAATCCTGCTCTTTCTATTCACTTCAGAAGTCAGTGTTGCCGTTTATTTAGCCCTTTCCCGAAGATTTCTGCACTCATTGATGTGCACCATGTCAAAAAAGCAGTTTTGGCATCATCCAGGGACTCAAATCATGTTCCTTTTAAATGTTCTTTGAGTTTGGGCAACATCAGGGATGTAGGTTGGATGTGGTTAATGTTTCCCATTGAAATTGCCCTTGCTACCCTTGAAGAATCAACAGGTGTATTGTCATGATGGAAAAAAAAAAGACTTGTTGTAATTTTCGTGTCCATTTTCTCATTGTTTCTGTTTTCAATTTTCTAGACACTTCTTCATAATAAACTCCTGTGATCATCCTTTGTCTTTTGAGTAAAATCTATCAAAATTTCCATTTAGGAATGAATCCCCAAAGCAGTCATCATAACCGTTTGAACTGACCTCTCTGCCTTGAATGTAACTGGTCTAGCAGAGTCCCTTTGATGCCTTGGATTTGGTTGGATCTATCTTTTAAGCCACCCTAAAGAAACAGATTTTGGCTGAAAGCAAAGAATACCAGGACGATGTTTACTTGTGCTTTTTTGATTATGTAAAGGCTTTTGACTAAGCTATGGGTAACATTGTGAGAAATGGGTGTTGTGGAACACTTAATTGTGTTCATAAGGAATCTGTACATAGACTAAGAATTAGTCATTTGGACAGATCAAGGTGATACTGAATGGCATAATCAGAAAAGATGTGTGTCAGGGTTGTATTCTTTTACCTAACTTTTTCAATCTGTACACTGAGCAAATGATATGAGGAGCTGAATTATATGAAGAACATGGCATCAGGACTGGAGAAAGACTCATTAACAACCCGTGAAGTGTAAATGATACAACCTTACCTCCTGGAAGCAAGAAGACTTAAAATACTGATGGAGATTGCATCTCACTGTAAAAAAAAAAAAAAAAAAAAAATCTTGCCACTAGGCCAATAAATAACACCATGATAAATTGAAGTTATCAATGATTTCATTTTGCTTGAATCCACAGTCAACACTCATGGAAGCAGCATACAAGAAATCAAAAGACATACTGCACTAAGGAAATTTCTGCACAAGACCTCTTTAAAGTGTTTTTAAGAGCAAAGATATCTGTTTGAGGACTAAAGTAGCCTGTCCAAAGCCATGATATTTTCAGTAACCTCATATGCAAGTTGGACAGTGAATAAGGAAGACCCTAGAAGAACTGACACATTTGAGTTATAGTGTTGGAGAAGAATGTTAAAATTACAATGGACTTTCAGAAGAACAAATAAATAAATCTGTTTTGGAAGAAGGACAGCCAGAATGCTCTTTAGAAGCTGGGATGGCGAGACTTTATCTCTCGTATTTGGGACATCTTATCGGGAGTGTCCAGTCCTTGGAGAAGTATACCATGCTTGGTACAGTGGAGGGTTAGCAGAACAAAAGGAAGAGCCCCCCCACTCCAACAAGATGGATGGGCACAGTAACAATTGATTTTGTATCCTCTATGAGGCAGAATTGACTCAGCGACCTTAACAACACCAACAACATTGAAACAGAATTTGCCTACAGACATCCACTGATCCCAGAAACGGGTTTCAACATGTTTTGTTTGGAATAAACACATGCATATATGAACCTGAAACCTAGTAGCAATGCTTTTTTACTTAACCTTGTAGAAATACTCACCCGAAAACAAAACAAACTATTAAAATCAACTTAGTCCTTTCTCTACAAATTTTTTGCTCTTTTTCTTATAATCTTGTTTGGGTTTGTTTCAATTTTGGAACAAATGCTTCATAAAAATATTAACAGCTATTTTCAGGAATCTTCTGGAGGGGCACAGAGACACAATTATCATGACTCTTGTCATGCAACTTTGGTGGAAATGCTTCGCTGTTAAGCGTACAGAACTGATTATTAACTGTCTTTAAAAATAACTTTGAGAAAGACATGTAGAAATATAATATGCTGTGCAATTTTGTTCTCTGTTAGAAAGCTGAAGATGAGGATATTGTTCTCACACCTGATGGCACCAGGGAATTTCTGACGTTTGAAGTTCCACTTAATGATTCAGGATCAGCTGGTCTTGGTGTCAGTGTCAAAGGGAACCGGTCCAAAGAGAACCATGCCGACCTGGGAATCTTTGTCAAGTCCATTATTAACGGAGGAGCAGCATCTAAAGTAAGCAAATGGAAACTTTCTCAACTGTGTGTCTGCTAAAAAAGCAACTTTCCTCTCAGTTATATCTATTTTGGAAATATATGCATTTATCAAATGTGTTCTGGTTTCGTCTCAATTCTCCTTAATCAAATCACTAGAAGAAGCAGTGATGCGCCATTTTGAGATGGACTTCATAACTTCATCTCTTCATTTTTTTGTTTTTTAATCTCATGGAAACTTCAACTCATGGTCATTTTAATTAAATGGAGATAATTTATGCAAAGGCTTAGCCTAGGTCCTGGCACAAAGTGGGCACACAGTAACAATTCATCTTTCCCCTTCTTCTCTCCCAGTGGGTCCTTTATCCCATGTCACAGGCTAGATAGAATTTCCTGGCTCTTTGGTTAGGGGGCACTTTTTTGAAATTGTCTAAGAGCCTTGAGCTTTTCCAAGCTTTGGACTGTAACTAACCTCCATGGGGGTCTCTGGAAGGGAAAAAGTAATCACTTTGTGTCCTTTGAATTAGTATGCTATTTTGGTAAACAGATTATGATAATGAGTTGATTTACAAATGTATAAGTGATTGAAAGAGACACAGGCTACAGTGTTATTATGCCAGTGTTCAATTGGGCATAATCCATTTGGATGAAATGTTTTCTGTTTTGTTTTGTTTTGTTTCTTTTCTTATTTATATTTTAATTAAAGGGAAAGCAGCTTGTTTTGTAGCAAAGGATTTCATAGCACTTATTTTTACCTGTTTCTCCAGGATGGAAGGCTGCGGGTGAATGATCAACTAATTGCAGTAAATGGAGAGTCCCTGTTGGGCAAGACAAATCCAGATGCTATGGAAACTCTAAGAAGGTCTATGTCTACTGAAGGGAACAAGCGAGGAATGATCCAGCTTATAGTAGCCAGGAGAATAAGCAAGTGCAATGAGGTAAAACTTTCCTAAAAAAAAATCAATAAACAAAAGGCATTAACATCTGAAATTTTAATTAGACTATTATGCTGGGATAATATTGGACAATGAACGAACTTCCTGGGATTTGACCTGAAAACACTAATTTATTACTATATAAGTGAATTGTGATTTGTTTTCTTAATTTTGCATTCAAAATACTTCTCAATGTATGCTCATGTTATCTTATGTTATTGTTGTTATTATGTGTTGTCCAATTGTTTCCTACTCATAGTAACCCTGTATAGTTTCCAAGGTGTGGCTAGTGAGTGTGAACTGCCAACCTTGCAGTTCAAATGGACCTTGCAGTTCAGCACATTAACCCACTGCGTCACACCAGGACTCCAACATTGTCTATAGTCAACCTAATAAATGGTGGTGGGATCTTAAAGGCACATTTAGCCATCCTCTCTTCTTGAAAATAGTATCACACCTTTCTTCTGAAAGCTAACAGCTCTCTTCTAAACAGCCACATTGGACTTTGCAAGTTGCTTTTGAGTCACCACAGAATCATGATGTCATGTGTCAGGGCAGAACTGTGCTCCAAGAGTTTTCAGTGAGTGATTTTTTGATAGTAGGCCTTTCTTTGGGTGAACTTGGGACACCAGTCTTGTATTCAGGAGGTGACCATTCAGGGGAGAAACAGTAAAACAGCAGCTTACTCATTCATTCATTTTTCTGATGAATCTTCTCCTGAATGGTATGCCCCTAACAAAACTCTTAACTGAGTCTAGATTTCTTACAGTTTAGTGTTCTCTTGTGACACCTTAAGAATTGAAGTTTCCCCTCAGTCCCCTGGAGCCCCATATGAGATAAAGGGGTTTTTTTATCCTTGAGTGCTTGCTTTTCGGTGATATGTTGTTGTTGTTGTGATGGGCCGTGGAGTCGGTTCCGACTCATAGCGACCCTGTGCAGGGTTTCTGAGGCTGTAAATCTTTACGGGAGCAGAAAGCCTCATCTTACTCCACGGAACAGCTGGTAGTTTCAAACTGCTGACCATGAGGTTCGCAGCCCGATTCGTAACCATTACGCTATATATAGCACTTAAACCTTGGTCACTCCAAATGTATGCTGTTGAATGAACGGAGGAATGACTGGGAAGCACAGTTACAGCCTCTCCTGAACAGTATGAGCATCTGTTTTACCAATTAAGGAGAAGAATACTTTCCTGTAGAGTGGGACATTTGAAGGGTAACAAGAAATCATGCTGTTACTTGCTGATTCCTGCAACACCGTGTTCTATAGAATAAAACATTGCTTGGCCTTGTGCCATCTTCATGAGTTAAGTGTTCAGCTGCCCACTGAAAGGCTGGAAGTTTGAACCCATCAACTCCTCAGCAGAAGGATGAGGATGCTTAAGACCACTGCAGTGACCACTGTGGATTTGGAGTACCTTCTAAGCCAGGGGGCTCGTCTTCCAGCAATATATTGGACATTGTTCTGTTTTGACCCATTGGGCTGTCGTTGGCTGATGTTTGACATTAGATTTACAGGCCTTCCTTTTGGAAACCTGTAACTTGCGGGCATGTGAAATATTGTTGGCATAGTTTATTGTATCACAGTAACACACAAACCACCCTTGTGTGTCAAACTGATCAATGGGTGATAGAAAAAGAAATGATAAAGATTTGATCATTACAATTGTTGTTTTAGAGTATTGTCAAGTTACTTCCAACTCATAGTGACTCCACGTGAGAGAGTAGAACTGATCCATTGGCCAGGCCACTCTCCTTCAGAGCCACTGGGTAGATCTTCACTTAAACTTTGTGCTGCCAGGGCTCCTTATTTAGTATTGGATCCTGAAAACGATTAGATTTCATAAATCTATTTTGCATGAAGGAGCCCTGGAAAGACAATGAGTTAAGTGTTCAGCTGCCCACTGAAAGGCTGGAAGTTTGAACCCATCAGCTCCTCAGCAGAAGGATGAGGCAGCTTACTTCCATAATGATTTAACATCTCTGAAACCCTATAGAGCATTTTTACTCTGTCCAGTAGGATCACTTCTGGTTGGGGTTGATTCAATAGCGGGGTGGGAGGGGTGGTGGAATTAAGCATTAAATTTGGTTTGTACTTTTTTTTTTTTTCATGATCTAAATAGCACTGGAGCCCTGTGTGTGGTGCTGTGGGTTAATGCACTCAACTGTAAAGTCATTTGAACTTCAAGGCTGGTGATTCAAGTTCACCAGCCTCTCCTCGGAAACCCTATGCAGGGTTGCTATGGTTCAGAACTGACTCTACAGCACATAACAATAAGTAGTAACCTGTTTGGGTTGTGGTATCTGTACCCATAATATAATCATATTTTGCAAATAAAAATTTACTCTTCAACTCCATGAGTAATCAATATCATGACCAATGTTTGAAAGGTTACTGACCATACATTAATTTACACCAATATTGTTTAAAACTTTTGTATGCCACACACTGAATGAATAGTTAAATCAGTTTTGGCCCAAAAACAGGAGAATAATATAATCTTAACTTAAACCTCAGAATCAGAAACAGTGACATTAAAAATATTTACTTTTATAAGATAAATATAAAAGCTAATCTCTCAGAGTAGACCTTTGGACTAGTTTTCTTTTTATGTGTTTTAACTGTGTATTGTGACTTGGGTGAAAGTTTACAGACAAGATCTTCAGCTTTACATGCAACAAATTAAAAGCTTTGTTCCATCTCAATGATTACAATTCCCCCAGCTCCAACTGTTATCATGCTTCCTCCCTGTGGTTCCCCATTTACATCTTATATTTCAGAAATGAACAAAGCAAAAGTAGTTGTTGTGCACTTACAAAACAAAAGATTATATATATATATATATCTATATATATATATATATATATGAGAGAGAGAGAGCGCTCTGGTAGCGTAGTGGTTACGAATCGGGCTGCGAACCGCAAGACCAGCAGTTCGAAACTACCAGCCACTCCGTAGGAGAAAGATGAGGCGGTCTGCTCCCGTAAAGATTTACAGCCTCGGAAACCCTGTGTAGGGTCGCTATGAGTCGGAACTGACTCCACTGCACACATGCCTTTCCATGCTCTGCCTTTCCATGCCACTGCCTCTGTCCCCATCTCTGCTGTCATTGCTCTTCTATATAGGGATCTCAGACTCGTCTCATTCTCTTCCTACTTGATGGTCCTAGGATCATCTATTCCTGAAATGAAAGATTAACTACATCCTCCTCCCCTTTAGTTACACATCTTCTACAATTACAGTAGTGTTTATCACAATTAATTCTGCTAACTCACAACTGTGGCTTAAAATCTTATCACTGTCATCCCCCACCCCTGTTACCAGATTCATCTGGAAAAGAGAGAAACTATTCAGTTTGGATTCTACCTTACTCCCCTCATTTTGAAACTAAGCACACTCATGACAACTTGTAAGCCAGCCATTTCATGCCTTTATAACCCACTCCCATTTTTGATAGTATCTAAGTTTCTTATCCCTAGTAACCCAGTACATTGAGGAAACAAGTTTCTTCCTTGATATGAAGAATTCTTCCATTCCTGTTAGAATTTTGAGTCACTGAATTCATAAACAAAAGTCTTTATTTCATTGAATTTTTGCAATTTGTAGTTGTTCATGACATCAGACATCTTTATGTTTTTTGGGTTGAGTTCTGATCAACTAACCATCCAAGCTAAATCTAATGGGTACTAGTTACAAGCTTAGGAGTTCACGCACACCTCCTTGCACTTCAGACCAGCTGACTGCTTTACTCTCAGCCCTAGCCCCCAGGGACTAGGGCTCATGGGCTCAGGAGTTCACACATCTTAAACTTCAGACCAGCCAGTCCTTCCTCTTCTCTCTCTCTTCTCAAGGTCAGTGGGAGCCAATGGAACAAGGTCAGACTCAGCACATGTCTTCATTTGCTGCATTTCCCCCACTTCCACTCAAAACTAGACCCAGGTGGTCACCAGTGAGCATACTAGACTGCTCACAGGTTCCCTTTAAGTTTCTGGACTGGTTTTCTTTAACAGTAGTTTTTAAACAATAGTTTATATTGGTTGCTAAATCATTAACTGATCTCTCTTGTGCAAGTGAACAATTCTCAACAGTTAAGCTTACAAGACACTTTGTTCTGTATTATGTGTTTTTCAGTTGGACAAGTAAATCATCTCATGACATTCATTCCATAGGTGGTTATTGTGCATCTACTAGTTTTGAGAAAATGTGCTAAGTCCTAGGAATACAATGGCCAAGTCAACCAGTGAAGTCCTTTCTGTCATAGAATTTGTTTGCTACTTGGCAAGATATCATCTTAATCTCTAAGAAGAAACCTTTGAAACCCCTTCTCAGAGTTTTCCTTAAAAGAAAAGTCTGAAAATTTATAACTGAACATAAAATGTATGAAATGTTTGAAAGGTCAGCATACTGCATCCAGGTTTACTTTAGTCTGATTCAGATTATGCCTTTTTGTTCCCCAAACAGTAGCAAAGCAAAGTTCTGCCAGCCTGAAACTGTTTTGATAAAAGCACGGATTTTATTCCCCATTGTACTGTAGAAGATGTGAAATTGGAATATCACTGAAACAACTCTATGTCACTCATTCACGTCTGTATATGAATGTATGTTGAATAAAGATGATGTAAGGAAGAGAACAGCTGCAGCAGACAGTAATAGATTTTAATATTCAATATTCCTTATGGTGTCATTTTCATACGTTGCTGGTTATTACTATTTTTTAGGACAGAGTAAGCTTATAAAGCAATTATATCCAAAAAAATCTTATCACGAGTGCTGTGCTTTCTTTGTAATACTAGTGAGAAGCCTTTTGTACTGACAGGGTTTAACTGAAGAATTATATGAAGACAGAAGCTCAATTCAGCTTCCCAGAAGGCATAAGACATGATTTTGCTGCTGTTGTACTTGTATATTACCCCTGGAAGAACTTCTCCCTGCATCACTGGGAGAGTATGTGTAAATTTATGTTACAGTAAATATTGATACAAGCATCTTGTTGTCATGCATGAACCTCAAGCCAAAGTAATGTGCTTTCTTTCTCCCCTTCTGGGTCTATTAGTCAGACGTGCATTCTAGTCTTTGGCAGTATCACAAAACCCTAGTTTTCCTTATCCCATCTTAAATCAAAGGACTTCACGCTTAATTTTAAGCTAGAGAAGATGGGCATTTGCTAAAGAAAACAAAGAAACCGAAAAAGACTTTTGTAATTTTCTCACCCTGCCTTCCTCTTCTCTTACACGTGGTAAGTGCAGAGCAGTACATTAGTATGTTTTGTTTAAAATGAAATATTGACATTTCATACCAGGTAACGTCTTAGAACCTTGATTTGTACTAAGATGTGTCCTTATATAGCATATTTGAGATGTTTTCTAGAAGGTATGTCTGTTTTGCTTGACCTTTCATGAGTTATTAAGTCCCACCTCATTCTGGAAGCATTTTGTTACCCACTCTGTTGTTCATTTACTAGGCTCTGCTTGCCCTCTCTCCCTCCTGCATTTCCTTTAGATTTTTTTTGTGATAAAGTACCTGTGAGTACAAAATTGCCATTTAACCGTTTTTAAGTATATAATTCATTGACATTAATTGCATTCACCATGTTGTGCAACTACATTTTTTTAATCACTCCAGACAGAAACTCTATACCCATAAAGTATTTGCTCCCCATTCTCCCTTCTTCCCAGCTATTGGTAATCGATAATCTACTCTATGTCTCTGTTCATTTGTCTGTACAGATCCATATGGGAAGAATCATACCAAAAGCAAAACCATACTTAGCGCCATTGATTTGTTTTTGAGTTTTACTGACCCAATCAGATACACTAGAACTGCTTGGTAGGATTTCTGAGGCTATAAATCTTCAAAGAAGCAGCCAGTCTCCACTTTTTCCCTTGGACTACCTAGTGAGTTTGAACTTCCAACCTTTTGGTTATGAGCCCAGTGCTTAAAATAGAGTGGCACCCTTCAGTCATATAATATGTGTTCCTTTTTTGTCTGACTTATGTCATTGAGCATGCTTTGAAGGCTCGTCTTCATTTTATCATGTATCAGGACTAATTTATCTCTGTGGCTATATAATATTCCTTTAAGGAGCTCTGGTAGCATAGTGGTTACGAGTTGGGCTGCTAACCTCATGGTCAGCAGTTCAAGACTACCAGCAGTTCCGTGGGAGAAAGATGAGGCTTTTTGCTCCTGTAAAGATTTATAGCCTCGGAAAACCTGTACAGGGTCACTATAGGTCGGAACCAACTTGATGGCACTTAACAACAACATTCCTTTGTACGAGGGGTTTCAATATTCCTTTGTTAGATGGACTTTTTTTTTTTTTTTAAGTTTTTATTGTGAATTGAGTGATAGTTTACATGGGGTAACATCAGTTTTACACTCATCGTTTCATTCCAATGATTATAATCTCCTCCATGCATCATCATTCAACAGTATTTGCTTCTTTTCCTCCTGGGACTTTGGTGGGGGAGGGCGGGATGCACACAGAAGCACTCAGTAATGTATAATCATTTAAACAACCAAAGGACACATTCTGCAAGCCTGCCTCCTGGTCACCAGCATCTGGCTGCCAGCACACAGCCTTTTTCTTTCCATGAGTGTAGAGTCCTCAGCTGCTCTATTTCTCCATGCCTTCATCTCTTTCTCTATCTCTGGTGTTGCGCTTCTCTGGAGAGCACCACATTCTTCTCGTGCTCTTCTCCCTTGATGACCCTAGGGTTCTCTATTCCTCAAATGTAAAATTAACTACTCCCTGTTTTTGTTACAAAATTTCTACGTTTACTGTTGTGGCAGTCACAATCAGTCTTGATAACAGTTACTCACTATCGAATCATAAGAATCTTATCCCCATCTCTTTTTACCAGACCCATCTAGACAAGATGAAATCTATTCAGTGGGGTTTCTACCTTCCCCCACACACTCTGAAACTAAACTCCCTCTTGAAAACTTGTAAGCCAGTCACTTTGTGCCTTTATAGCCTCTTCCATTTTAAGTAGCCAATGTCTAAGTTGCCCGTCCCTATCAGCCCTGTATACAGAGGGGATAGGATTGATCATGGATGTGAAGACTCCTTTCATCTCAGTTTGTATTTTGAGCTACTACATCCACAAGTATAGGTCAAATTCATCAAATTATAGTAATTTACATTTGTTTCCTTTATCAAAACTTTTTTTTTTTTTAATTTTTGGGTGTTCTTGTGCATCTCCCCTCATTTCACATCAGCTGGACACTTCGCTCTCAGTTTCAGCCTTCCGTGCCTATGTCCTTGTCCATGGGCTCAGGAGTCCCCAGGTCTCTTGACACATGGGACCAACCAACCCCTCCTCATCTCTCTCTCATCTCTTGGTCACAGGAGTCTATGGAACGTTTTCAAACTCAGCTCACATCTTCATTGCTGCCTTTCTCCTGCTTCCACTCACTAGTAGACCAGTGTGGTTGCAGGCAAGCTTACATGCCTGCTATTGTGTTCCCTTTGAGTTTCAATTTGGAAGGGGGTTTGTCCTGAAAGGACTTGATTGCTTTCCTAGATGGCTCCCCAGTGAACAACTTGCTTGTTCTTCTAGTAGCCAATCAGACTGCCATTTTTGTTTTGGAGTTTTCCTGCTAGTCTTCCTTTCAAGAAGCATCTTCTGTTCCTCTGCCTGTTCCAGACTGGTCTGCTTCTCCTTTCCAGTGGGAGTGTCCCACCTCAGAAGGTTCTGGATGGGGCTCAGCATTCCACCTAAGGTCCTTATAGACTACAAAGGCTCCGCAGGAAGCCTATTTAACTGGGCAAGTTTTAGAACTGCTTTTAGGTATTCCAGTCAGTTATAGGCCGAAGACAGGTTTACAGGCTTTCTATAGTCATGTTTCCAGATATTCCTTTCTATCCCACTCAAGTGACTATTTTACAGTAGTAGGCAAAGGAAACCAATATTCATAAGACAGTTATGTATCTTAACATTATTTCCCCTCTTTTACTCGTTCAGTATATGCCTTGATCCCTGTATCACAGAGCCTTGTTGTTCCAAGGTTGAGCATGCATCACTATTTACCTCTGTCCCATTTAGCCCATGCAGACCTACTTCAGTGTTCCCCTATCTAGCTTGTTCTTCCATCCCCCTCCCTTTTCATGTGTACTGCCATCCTCAACACCTGAATTATGATGTGTGTGTCCCCTACCCTATGCTCTATTGCCCCCTCTCTCAACCATCCTGGTAACCAACAATTTTTTTTTTTTCCTTTTAGTATGGGTATATTTTTTAAGCTTTTACAATAATGGTCTTATGCAGTATTTGTCCTTTTGTGACTGACTAATGTCACTCAGCATAATGTCCATGAACTTTATGAAACCCCTTGGTACTTATATTTGTTGTTGTTGTTAAGTACCGTCGAGTTGAGTCTGACCCATAGCGATGCTGTGCAGGCTTTACAAGGTGCAGCTGGTAAGCTTGAACCACCAACCTTGCAGTTCAAATGGCTTTGCAGTCTGGTGCATTAACCCATTTAACTCTTTAAGGCATTGCAGTTTTGCACAGTGGCTGTAGTGTTTTACCTTCCAACAGCAGTATATAATGGATCCTTTTTCTTTCTTTTTGTTGTTGTTGTTTTCATTGTTGGTCTTTCTTCAGGTTCTTCCTGAACTGTATCTTCTAAAGCCGCACATGTTCCCTGGACTGTTTGTACTCACCACTCTACCTGTTTTCTGATAAACCCCCTAACATTGTTTCCAACTTAGAGCTCTAGTCTAGTACCAGATTCCTCTGACTGCCCATGGAAATATTCAGTGCTCTATATCCCAGACACTGAATTCTCGAGGTGCTCGAAAGTGTATTCACGATTTAGTTTTCCAAAACGAGTTCTCCAGCATGCCCTCCTCGTTCCTTCCATTGTAGTAGCCAAATGTCCAGGGTTTCCCTTAACTTGTCAGATGTTTTTACTGTGCCCGTGGAATGTACCTCTAGCATATCTCTCTCTACTCAACCCACTTCTCCCCATCCCTTCTGCCCTGCCCTAAATCAATCCGTCATCATGTGCCCAGGTTTTCTGCATCAGTGCCCTGATTTTTTGATTATTGATTATTTTTGATTATTGAGACTTTCTCCTTCAGTCCGTTCTCTACATGACACTATGAGAGTTGCTGCTATACAACAAATCTGATCTTGTCATTCCCTCCTGAAGTCTCTGCAGGAGCCTCCCACCTCTCCAGGATCGATGCTGGTATCTAGAACACCAAGCAGCTGTACCCTCTCTCTCTTCTCCCTGCTCCCACTATCCTGTATTCCTTGTGGTTTCTGGGATGCATGCTGCTCTCTCCACCATGAACCCTCGCTGCCCGTAGACTCAGCCCAAAGACTTATGCAGCCTTTAGATTTGTCTCTCTGGTGTATTTCCATTGCCTGTGTATTTATCTGTTTCAATAGTCATCATGTTGTTCTCTTTGCCAATTTGCTTGCTTGCTTGCTTGCCTTGGTCCTTAAATTCTGAGACAATTAGGTCCTTTCTATCATATTCTTTTTCAGTCCTTGGATCTAGCCCAGGGCCTGGCATGTCAACATTGAATTATAAGTGAAGCAATGATGTACAGCGCATCAGTTTTAGAAGAAAAGGAGAGCTTAGTTACTAGGAGAGACCAAAGTTCTAAAATAACCATGAGACAAGATTGTAAAAGGATTTTTTTTTTCTGCTGTGAAATCACATTTCCTTTGTTTTCCTTTTCTTAAATCTAATATTTTTCTTCACTACTTTTGAAAACATTTTTATAAGCAATAATTATTTCTTTTCTTTGCGGGGAAAAACACAAAAACTGGAAAAGAAGAGATTTCTCCTTGCTTTGTGCTCCTGGTAAATAATTTACATGTTTCTTGAGACACACAAAAAAAGTCAAGTCCTAACATTCTTTGTCATTGTTCTGCTTTGATAATACACAGAAAGAATGTTTTCTACAAGAAGCAGAAAATAAGTTATGAGGACAGAGTTTTAAGACTTTAAGGGAGAGTGGGGGGGAATGGGAGAAAACCGTGGCATTGTTCCTCAAATGTGAAAAATAAACTGTGTGTGAGAATTATGCTGATTTAAAATATCTTAAAGGAATGAATCGTTTCAAAACTTGCTGTAATCTGACAGAGCTTCCAGTCATTTAATGATATCTGTTGGATGTAATTGTATATAAAGCTGTGCCTCCGTACCAATAGATAATATTAGTAGGTGAGCTTTGTCTTAGACCTCATTTTGAGGGATTTGGTTATCAAGGACTACTTTAGAATGAATTCCCTCTGTAGGTGTAATCCTCTTAGAATTAGACAGTGATATTAGAATAGGAAGGGTGTCAGATATCATTTATGATTTTCTTCATTGTATATATTAAGAAGTAAATACACAGGGGTCAAATGATTTACTAATGGTTGCAAGGCCAAGGTGGTGGTAAAGTAATTTAGAAGCTACTTGTCCCTTCCTCTTATGCATGCAGTGGGCCTAATTGACTGTGAAGTTGGTGTTCAGACAGTTTTTATCCTGGTTGCTGTGGTGGTGGTGTACAATGGAAGCTTGGGCTTTAGAATCAGCAAAGTCTGACATTGCCACGTACCAACCCATCACTCAGGGAGCTGCCCTTACCTTTCTGACTCTTGCAGTCTTCCACCTGGGGAAGAAAATGAAATGAAATGGGGTCTGTATGGAAACAGAATCTGGAACTGTACCCTAAAACTTGCCCCCACACTTGTCCTAAATCGAAACTGTACTTTCAATAGCAGTGCTTCCCTGTGCTTTCACTATAATCTATAAACTGTTGTGGTGGTGGTTGTTTGGTTGCATCGAGTTGGTACCAACTCGTAGTGACCCTGTGCACAGCAGAATGGAACACTGCCTGGTGCTGGGCCAGCCTCACAATTGTTGCCCCACTTGAGTCCATCGATGCTGCTACTTTGCCAATCCAGCTAGCTGGGGGTCTTCCTCTTTTTCTCTGACTCTCCACCATTGTTGTTGTCAGGTGCCATCGAGTCGGAACTGACTCATAGCGACCCCATGCACAGCAGAACGAAACAATGTCTGATCCTGGGCCAACCTCACTACCGCTGCCACGCTTGAGTCCATCAATGATGGACTGTGGGAAAAAAATGCCTCCTCAAAGTAGGGTTGACCATAATGACATGAATACAGTTAAGCTTGGGGGAGAAAAGCGCACAGACTCTCCACCATACCAAACATGATATCCTTCTCTAGTGACTGGTCTTTCCTGACAATATGTCCAAAGTATGAGACACGAAGTTTGGCCATCCTGGCCTCCAAGGAGCACTCTGGCTGCACTTCTTTCAATACAGATTGGTTGGTTCTTTTGGAAGTCAATGACACTTTCAATATTCTCCTCCAACACCATAACTCAAAAGCATCAGTTCTTCTACAGTCTTCCTTATTCACTGTACAACTTTCATGTGCATATGAGGTTACTGAAAATATCATGGCTGTAATTTAGGTTAAATTTCTTTTCATTTTTAATCTAGGTTAAATTTCTTTTAATTTTAGGATTGAGCCATGCCCTTGGCTTTAAATGCATACTTCCTTGTTACCTAGGATGTATAAAACCTTTAAACCATTTTAAAGAAAATTAGAGGTAATTTAGTCTAATTACAATTTATTTGTCCAATTATTTGCCCAATGCCACTCGGTGCCAGATACTGAGGATAAAACAGAACAAGCCCATAAAGATAGAAATATCAAATAATAAGATCATGCCAGTTAGTAGCTAGGATGCTGCTTTAGGTTTGCTGAAGAGGCTTAGGGCCATCTCTATGGAAGTTTGACAGTGTTTATAGTGGAGAAGTTCGGATACATTTTCTTTACATGAGGTGCATCATTCCATCCATTAATGCATGATTACAACAAAATGACGTTTTATTAAACATTACAGAGAGTCGTGGGGTGCTGTAGGATAAGCACTGGACTATTAACTCCAAGGTTGGTTGTTGAAACCCTCCAGCCGCTCCTCAGAAACCCTATATAGGGGTCATTATGACTCAGAGCCTACTTGAAAGCGCTTAAAAACAACAACAGTGGAGCGCTGTGGCTCTACATGATACACACTAGACTGTGAACCACAAGGTTGGTGGCTCGAGCCCTTGGCGGAAAATGAGGCTTTCTGCTCCTGCAAAGAGTTAAAGCCTTGGAAAGTCAATGTAGTCTCATTATGAGTCAGAACCAACTCCACAGCACTTAACAACAACAGAAATTCTATTAGTCTTTAAAAAGAAACCGAAAATTTAATTTTTTTTCTTATGGAAAGGATATGATAAGTTTATAATGAAAAGCACATCACTGGATAATATATATATTTTTTGTTGTTGTTTTGTTATTTTCTAATTGCAGAAGTGAAAAA
Organism: Chrysochloris asiatica; assembly: GCF_000296735.1. Lineage (NCBI taxonomy): Eukaryota > Metazoa > Chordata > Mammalia > Afrosoricida > Chrysochloridae > Chrysochloris > Chrysochloris asiatica. Next base: position 5,189,892 of record NW_006408682.1, read on the forward strand.
TAATTATATGAATTTTTTTTTTTCCTAAGAGCTTGTATTGTTTTTAGACCTTTAGTTTCAGTTTTTACAGTATCATAAATCAAGTTATAACAAATATTGGTTCACTTAACTCTGTTATTCACTTAGTTTATTTCTCTGCTGCCTTGGAGTCCCTGAGTGGTGGGAATGGTTAGCATGCTCAGCTGCTAACCAAATTTAGTTGTTGCAGTCTATGCAGAAGTACCTCAGAAGAAATGCTTGGCGATTTACTTCTGCAAAAGCAGTCATTGAAATCCCATGGATGGTGTATAGTTAGTTCTACCCTGGCATACACAGGGTTGTCATGAGTTGAGGTCAACTTGATTCCTTTACTTGCTGCAACCAACCAAGAGCCATTTTTAGCCTTTAACAGGTAGAAAGGGCTTCCTAGGAGTGGTGTTGAAAGATCAAACTGATACTGCTTGGGACTGAATTTGCGTTTCAAATGAGAAAGCTAACATTGCACTTTCTGTTTACACTGGTGTCTTCTTCTAATTAATTTTAATTAGGTTTTACTGTAAGTCACCTGTGGAGGTATGGGAGGGCTCTGGGTCAGGAAGGCGGGCACCGCTCCTCGGTAGAACAGTATGTCTCTGCCTCTCCTTCCACCATGTTACCGCCACACCAGCCTAACATATTTCTCTTTCTTAAACTCATTTTCTTTCACCACCACCAACAAAAATTCATCCAAAGATTTAAAACAAAACTGTGTACCTCAGTCAATTTTTTTTTAAAGAAATTAAAAGGCATTGTGTCTTCTGTTAAATATTTATATACTATACTATTGATGTCTTCATTTGAATCTGTCTTTTGAGATGCAAATTGGACACAGTAGAGAGGTGTAGAAATCTTTTCCATGGAAACCTTCAAGTACTTGTTCTTTGCACACAAGCATCTTGTTTATTGTTTTTGTCTAGAAGAGCCTGCATATACAGTTTTTTCTTAATGGTATTTTCATTTGACTTATAAAATTCAAAAATAATCTCTTGGGATATTAAGCATTCTTATGAATGAGTTTTATAATGGCTTCATCATCTAGAAAATTGCAGAATTGTATAGTTCAACAAAATGCACTGGTGAAGCAAACTTGAGGATATATTGCTGCTGTTGTATAAAATAAATTATTGTACAGCAAACAGGCATTAGTGTCTTTAACATCCATGCTTGTTTCAAAAAATTCAAGCATACTTGTTCCTAATGAACAGGGCATTAGTCTTGCTGTCTGTTTGTGCTTTGTTTTTACCTCCCCAAAGTACCTTGGATTTTAGGCATAGTATTCCTTGAGAAATGTTCTTTTATTTCTTTACATCAGAGACCCTGAATATTTAATTTTCTTTTCAGTAAAGCTGTCAATTGTAATCTGCAATTTAAAAAAACCTAATAAAACAAATCCTCATTTCACAATTTAAACCTTATTGAGTCTAATTCACTAGCGCCACAAGTTTATTATTCTCCTACAGTTTGACGTGCCTCCAATTGTAATTGTGTTGACCCTTCAATGCATTAAATCTCCCCAGTGCTTATCAAACTGGGAGAGATAAGTCTACAATTCGAAACTTCATTAAATATCTCATTTATATTAAACAGATGATAGCTTCTAACAGAAATAATAATTTGTTCAAATGAAGAGACCGCTACAGTTGTGGTTTCGTTCATTTGGAAGGTGTCTCCCACTTTGCTGTGTTGTGCTGTACCCCCTCTACCCTTCCCCCAACTCTGGCTTCATGCCAGCACCAAAGTGTCTTGAGCTGTTAGTCCATTGGGTTCACCTCAGGGCCTGTGTTTTGAGAACTCGAGTTAAGTATGCTTTATGTCTCCTTGAAGCAGATTTGTTTCAAGGCCTTCATTTAAATTCCTGCATCATATTGTTTCTATGAAGAATCTGACTTACAAGAAAGACTGTGCTATTTTACAGACATCACATACAAGTTTAATTCATAATCGCAGAAATCAACCTGTAGTCTTTTGTTTATTTTGTAGAGTAGTGTCTGTTGGTGGAAATACTCATATCTTTCAGCATAAAATTATTTGTTCCTTACTTCCATGTAGACCTGTATATTATTAAGGTGCTTAATTCACGGATCTCCTACTAAAAGATTTCAATACAAGAATAGGGTGATGATTCTTAATTTATCGCAGGACAAATTCAAGTTCAGTGACTTATTCAAGATAACTGAGCTGATAAATAGGGTCTTTCGGTCTTGTAGAGGAAGAAATAATGCCACTATCTACACACACAAGTTTTCACTGATTGGAGGTGTATTTACATAATCTAAGTGTGGAAAATATATATTTTTATATTGATCATAGGAGCTTTGATAGTAGAAGAGTAATAGCTGTGTATATATGCACATATGCATAGGTACACACAAAAAACCCCACTTTTATTTGGTTTGCCTTTAATAGGACGTTACTACATTTTGGAAGTCCAGCTTCCATTCTGATAAAGCATGCCTTGGGCAAAGCAAGAGCTCATAAAGTGTACTGAATTAAGCTATAACTTTAATTGACTTCAACACATACCAACAGTCAAATTGAAAAAGTAAGCAACAAGATAACATTTTTTTTTTTCTTAAAGCTTTGAATATACATATTTTTCTTCCTATGGTTGAAATCTGACAGAACTTCATGGGAGGCACAGTACAAAGTGGCACAGAAAGTTGGTCATTAGGCAGAGCTGTCATCACAAATTATTTTGGTACAGGGTGAAAAGTTCTAGTTCATTTGGTACCCTGTTGGATACAGGCCTTGGGCAAGTTGTTATAATTCCCCCATGCTGCTAAATGGACTTCCAGTACTGATTCTTCCTTGCTCCCCTTTCTCTGTAGCTCAAGTCACCTGGGAGCCCCCCTGGACCTGAGCTACCCATTGAAACAGTGCTGGATGATAGAGAACGAAGAATTTCCCATTCCCTCTACAGTGAGATTGAGGGGCTGGATGAATCACCCACAAGAAATACCGCCCTCAGTAGGGTAATAGGTGAGTCAGGTAAACTGTCTATCACATCTTCTTTTATGCATTCACTGGTTCACTGAGAGGTTATTAATGTAATATTAATGGAAAGACGGCCCATGTTTTCAAGAGGAAAAATAACAGGTTCATTATAATCATTTAGGAAGTGAGAATGTAAAGAAAATAAATCAACGCATTGATTTGTTAAGTGAATTTTAGATTGAGGGGGAAAAAAAAAAGACTATATAAAAATGTTTTTCATTAATGAAGGTACTTTTAGCTTGTTTGAAATGATAAGTAAAGCTATGATTTAAAAATAAAAATGTATTGGTTTATACCAAGAAGGCTTCAAATTTTTATATTGATCACAGGAGCTTTGATACTAGAGGAGTAGTAACTATATATATTTATACACATATGCATAGGGACACAAAAAACCCACTTTTATTTGGTTTGCCTTGAATAGGATGTAACGACATTTTGGTTCTATTTCTTTTTCAAAACCTTAGTTTTTAAATCCTAAAACTAATTTTCTGCCTCCTTTGTTTGGATTCAACACCATACTGTCTGCATGGCCCCCAGTGGGTAATGAGGTTATTAGCACTTTCTCTGCAGTAATTCAGCTTTCTACTAACAGATCCAGTTAATAAAGACTTGCTTTGCCACAGGAGTGGTTGGATTTACAGAGCTGTTCATCTTGGGATTAGCTTGTGAGAGTTTTCAAATTTAAAACACCAGAAGCTGTTTTGATTAAAATATGTAGCACCTGACATAAAACTCTTCTCGCTGGTATGTTTTGCAAGGCTTTTATATAAAAGAAAGCCCTAAATTTGACTCCATTTTGAGGACATTTAATGGAGATTTAATGCAATTCAAGCTTCCATTAAGGAACATCATTGGAACAAGAATTTATTTCATCCATCAGTGGATGTTTATGGAAAGCCTACTATTGGCAAGACATTGTAAGCTCTACTTTTATACAGATAAAAAGATGAATAAGCAACAAACTCTGCCTTCAAAGAACTTTCTGCTGGACATGATAGGACAAATGCAAAAACATTGCTACTAGAATTTTCTGTGGTTCTTCCTCCGAGCCTTCCATTTTTCTAGTTTGGAAAAATGACTGAATTCTCATTTCCTTATCTTGTTACACATAAAGTGTAGACGTGCCAGCTCTGTTTTTACTTTCTCAACATTTTTCTTGCCTGCGTGTTATAAGTAAAAGTATGGAAAAGATGCTTACTATATTGAACAGACACTTGTACGTAGTTTAACACATTTAATCTTGGCTTATTAACTATTATTCTGTTCACTGCTCTTAGACTTTCTCTGTTTTCTTGGCTTTGGTGTTAAACTTCATCTTTGTCAAAGACTTTTTAACTGATGAAAATTCAGACACCTTGAGAGAGAGTGAGAGCATGCGTGTGTCTCTGGATCTGTGTGCATACAAAGTGATACCCTGTAATTTCCCCTTTATTATAGGAACGTAGGACTTGCCATACTGAATCACACCATTGGTCTACCAGTTCCTGTAACCTGCATCCTGCCTCCAACCCCTGATGCTTCAGAGGAAGGCGAAAAACTAAAACTTAAAAAAAAACAGATACACACAAAAAGACCCTAAAATTCACTTAGTGACCATTTGAAATGTTGTAAATATGGGTTGAGGATTCCTTTATTTTCTTCTTAGACAGTTTCCCTGATTTTGTTAGTGGTGGCTTCATTAGTTCTCTTTTAAGTTTGCATGGCGGTTGACATCGTTTCTCCTTCCCTCTGCTAGAGATGGAATGAACTCTTAAAACTCCAGATGCTTCTCTCATCGCAGTTATCCCCTCTCAGCGATGGGTTTTGTGATTACTGTGCATGTCCTTTCTGTGTACAGGGAGTGAAACACTGATTCCCATTCGATGCCAGGCCAAAGCGATGTTGAATTATTTGTATATTTTCTTAAAATGATACTTTATGTGGGGTACTAGAAACTAGTGATCAAATTATAGTTTTTTTCTTGTGAGTTATGCTTTGTAGTTTTGCAAATTTGAAAATTCTTCCTTCTTTATCAGTTTCTATGCCAATATCATGGGCCCAAAGATACTTGTACTGTTTCTGAAAATGGGTCTCACTTAATGTTGTTTATTGTTGTTCTAATTGCTGCTGAGTCCATTACGACTCAAAGCTACCCTGTGCAGGGTTTCTGAGGAGCGGTTGGGTGGATTTGAACTGCTGACCTTGTGGTTTGCAGTGCCACACCATTTAAAAGATACCACCTTTCAACAGGAAACACCAAGACAGTACCAAATGTATGATATTAGAGCACTGAACTGCCATTGGTCTAAACTAAGAGCAATAGTATTTATTTTATTATTTGCATAGTATTTAGGTGCATGGCAGTTTCTCAGGCTGGCCTTGTTTGGTTAATGGTTGTCTTGTATACATTTTAAATAACGCCTATGCAGATATTGGTGGAGATGGTGATACTTACTTAATGATCTACTGTGCTTAGACAGATATTGATTAATCATTATCTTCTATACATGATGAATAGTTCCTATGTAAACTTTGGTGAAGGTTGTTTTTTCTTCATGATCTCCTATGTCTACAAAGATTGAATTTGGTTAGTGGTCACGTTGTATACATTTTGTATAACTCCTGTGAACATTAGTGTGTACTTCATGATCTGCTATGATTTAGAGAGAGATTTGACATTCCAGTTGGTTTAATTAAAAGTGGATCAACTTTATGTGAACAGGGTAAAATTTCACGTGCAAATACTTCCTATGTAGGATTCTAGACCTACAGAAGACTCTTTGAGACTTTCTGACCCCTCTGCAGTGGAACACAACCCAAAAGAGGGAGGGTCCTAAAAATAGGCCAATAAAAGCACAGTATTTAGGTGCATGGCATGCATTAGAATGAAAAGGATGTCTAGTTGCATAAGCTAAATTTTCCAACCAAAAATTTAAAGGAACTGATACCCAAAACCCTGTGATGATTTTTAAGATCTATGTTATTTCAAATTTGTAAAAATCAACCTCCATAGTGAATGCTAATGATCCCCAATGGTACAGTGGTTAAGCACTGGATAGCTAAGTGACAAGTTCTTTGTTTGAGCCCACCAGCCACTCTGCAGGAGAAGCGTGGCAGTCTGCTTCTGGAAAGAGTAATACTTTGGGAACCCTATGAGGCAGTCTTCCTCTTTCCTTACAGGAGTTGGAGTCAACTGGATGGCAAAAGGTTTTATTTTGTTTTCTTGATTTTCAGGAATGCTTGTATTATTCAGTAACACTTAGTGTCGTGCATTCATTAGTAGCATCAATTCATAAGTGTCCACATTTTTAGTAAAAAGCATTTTTGTTATTAAGTGCCATTGACTCGAATAGTTTCTCAAAAATATTCTGGCGACCAGTGTTATCAAAAAACCAAGAAGTTAGTCCTTGAAGGCAGCCGTAGAACTCTTGCTCTCCACCCAGCGTCTTTACTTTTTATTCATAGGAATTTTGGACCAAAGAAATGAAGTGAGTTGAGTGAAGGTGAACACATTCTGAGCTTCTGAACTGAAGGAAGGAGATGCATTCTCAGAGCCCTTAGTCCTATTTTACTAGAGTGTGATCCATCTCCTTAGCTGTCAGTGTTGTGGCCAAAGATTTTTCCTAGTCGCTCATTATGTGTCTTGACTGACTTTCCACTAACATGGGTTTTATAAGAATGGTTCTGCACACTCACCAGAAAGTAATCTGCAGTCTGCGTTCTCCTTTTAAAAGTCTTAGAAGTACTTTCCACATTGCAGAACCACCTCAACAGATATGATGACATTGTTAGTCATCATGGCCTTAGCTAACGTAGCCAACATGTTCACTTCATAAAATAGATCACAAGTTGACATTAGGAAGCATGGGACCTGATATATTTTTCCCCACCTCTTTTAACTGAAGAATTTTTTTGTGAGACCTGTTGTATCTGTTTTAGAATTTATTCTGAGTAGTCACTGTTTTCATTTATTTGTGGTGCATTTAAAAAATAATTGTGTTCATCATATTTCCTTTTTTTAGCAATTCAGTAGAGAAAAATGGAACATACCTATTTGTGTGTGTGCACATGTGAGTCAAATCACTGGCAAAATTTAAGTCATTTGCTTTGTTTCTGATGTCATGTGTGGTGGTATATATATTCTATGTACATTTACCAATGAATAAATGCCTAGTAAACCATTCTGTATCTCATTGTTTCGCTTGTCCTCTGTAAGATATTGCCTGATATATGTCTCAATTGATAGGTTGTTGGTTAATTAACTACGGGAAGAGGAATGTTTCCTATCTATAAACAAGAAAAAAGAAAAAGATGGGAAGCTTCTCAAACAGCTTTAAAAGGCATTACATTTATGATGTTCCAAGTACTAGCAAAATTACTCAACATTATGGTGTTGCCTAGGTGGGGTTTGGTAGAATATGTTATTAAGTAGTTTAGTAATCTATTACTGATACGTTCCTGGAATCATATCCCCAAATTCTGTTTCTGTCAAGCATAGTAAAAAAGGAGAAAATTGATAGAAAATAGTAGTTCCCGAATCTCATGAAATATTCAGCTCTAGAAAAACACAAAATTGATTTCTTTTACTATTCATGATCTTGCCACTTATCTGTATTTAAATTTTTGATTCACTTAGATACCATCATAATATATAAAAGGATTATCACATAAAGAACCATTGTTCTCCACATTACCTAGTATGTTGTCTCTCAGAATATATTGTGTAAACTTCGCACTTAGGTTTTGCATTTGAAAATTAGTGCATTAATAGTTACATGTCAATATTTTCTTCCCATAAATTATAACTTGGTGAGGATGTGGCATTTAATGCTGTTGACACCTGCTCTGCCAGTGGTGAGCTGTCATCAGAGATAAATCTGAGTTTGAAATACTGTATCCTTTTTTGGGAGGGTGGGAAGCCTCTCTTGAGAAGGAAGACATGCTAATACTGTTGGAATGGCCTGTCTTCCTTATGAATGATCTTTTGTTGAACAGGTTTCTGGATTGCTTTCCTAATATTCTAAAACTAAAGTAAGAATTATTGGGTAGTTTTAACTTAAGAAAGGGAAATGATAAAATAGTAAACAGAATTTACATTTCAAACATTGCTAGTTTTCATATTTTGTTACAATGGGAACTATTAAAATAAAAGTTTTTCTTGATGAAATACTGAATTTTAGGTTTTAGTGATTATAAAAATTTCTTTAATTGCAAAGTGTTGTTAATTGCTATTGAGTCACTTCTGACTCTTTGTGGCCCTGCATGGGGTTTCCAAGGAGTGACTGGTGGGTTTGAACCACCAACCTTGTGTGACTGGTGGGTTTGAACCACCAACCTTGTGATTAGTGGTCTGTAGCTTAACGTACTGTGCCACACCAGGACTCCAATTACAAAGCAGTTAAGTGCCATCAAATTAGCTCCATCTCAAAGTGACTCTGTCTACAGTCTCTGAGGAGCGGCTGGTGGATTTGAACCACCGACTTTGTGGTTCAAACCAATCTTGCAGTCCAGTACATTATCCTGCAGTGCACATCAGGACTCCAATTACCAAGTGGTGGTGATGGTGGTAGTGGTGTGCCGTGGAGTTGGTTCTGACTCATAGCGACCCTGTATAGGGTTGAGGCTGTACATCTTTACAGGAGTAGAAGGCCTCATGTTTTTCCCGCAGAACAGCTAGTAGCTTTGAACTGCTGACCGTGAGATTAGCAGCCTAACTTATAACGACCACGTTACCAGAGCTCCTTGTCACTAGATAATGAATGTATTTGAAGCATCTAGCAAATGTACTTTTGTGGGTGGTTCTGAAACAGCCTGAATAATGGTTTGATCATTTTCCTCATGTGTCTAGAAAAAGAGATGCTTTGAAAAGCCCTTCAAGCCTAGTGATGCACCCCAAAATTTCTAGTGTAGCCTTCAAACAGAAATAGTCATTTACATCATCTTCTGAAATTATTTTTAAAACAGATCTAAGACTAATGTTCAAATGTTAATACACACTAATTATATATTACTATCATGCTATTTAAAACAGAATAATAACAACACAGGTAAAGTGTGCCCTGTGTGCCATGGGGGTTGTCTCCTGACAATGCTTAGCAATAAAAGGCAAACACAGAACTAGCTTTGTATTTGTGTAGGGACCCTACATAACTGATTTGGAGACTCTAACATGGCTAGGGAAATTCCCTACCTGCTCTTGTTTTGTTGAAAGAGTTGGGTTGATGACCTACAACACAAAGTAATGAATGGTTTCCATGCATTTAACCTCTCACTAGTTATCCATGTGTACCAAAACCTGTTAACATGTTCTTGCTCAGGGATCCATCGCAGAAGATTTGAGGAGGAAGCCAAAACATCTGTAATTCATTTGTGGGTAGAAAATGGTCTCCTTTGGAACTTAGATTTATCTTTAAAGATTTAGGGCCTTGAAACAGAAGTTTGCCCCAAGAATGGCTATGGAATGTAGAAGCCCATCAGGCTGATCCATGAACCTGGGCAAGGAACGAATCCATCTAGGCAGTTGCTGATCTTCCCTTACTGAGAACAATATAGTCTAAGAGAGTAAATATAAACATACAGGCTGCTTGCTCCGTAGTGACCTGAAGTTCCAAATCTTTCCCCTTCAAGATCATTCCTGCCTTCCTCCTCCACAGGCCTTTGGACCAGGCATACACATCATGGAAATGTTGCCTGAGTGCACCATCAGCTTTTCTTCACCATCATGCATTTGTTGATGTTATTGCCAATGTCAGTCATAGATGTCATCATTTCTCCTAGCAGGGAAACCGTAAAAACCACATTCATTATTCAAAGCCCAACTCAGATGTTAACATTTGTTAAGATTTGTGGTGGTGGTGGTAGTGTGCCATGGAGACAGTTCCAACTCATAGCAACCCTGCATAAGGTTTCCAAGGCTGTAAATCTTTACGGGAGCAGAAAGCCTCATGTTTCACCAGTGGAACAACTGGTACTTTCAAACTGCTAACCTTAAGGTTAGCAGCCTGACTTGTAATCAGTACAGTACCAGAGCTTATTTTTTTGTTAAGATTACATGTGCCCCTATACCTCCAACTACCAGCACTAGTTCCCATTGCCATGTTCTGTTTATAGCTTTCTCCTTCAGTCAGCTGTAGATCTTTTAGTGCAGAAAATAGTCTTACTACGAGCGCCTATTATATGATAGTTGCCGTAAGAATGTGCACATGAGCGAATGATATAAGTTTGTAGTTCTTCCTTCTTTATTTTCTGGTAAAATTTTTCAAAAGACATCCACAACTTAGGATCGATAGAAAGAAAACAGTTTGGACATCATCTCTGGTCCTGTGAAATTCAGTTTAAGTCACCCAATGGAAACCAGACCTGCTGCCATTGAGCTGAATACTGACTCATAGAAACCCTACAGGATAGAATAGAAACTGCCCTGTAGAGTTTCCAAAGCTGTAATCTTTACTGAAGTAAACTGCCACTTCTGTGGAGGGCTTGAGGGGTTCAAACTTTTGCTTAGCATCTGAGCACATTAAACACTGCACCACTAGGGCTTATTTGGAGTTTTAAGTTTTAAGTTAAGCCACTTAAATGAGAGAAGCTTACAAGTACCTAAAGCTGCACAGTTGAAGGGGCAGAAAGAGCTGTAGATCCAAGGTCTCCAAATGACAATCATGCATCAGAAACAAATGTGCTGAGTTCTATTTCATTCTTCAGACTGAGCAGACGTGTGGCAGTTTAGACTCTTTCTAATATAGTAAAGTCTTAATGTTGGTAACACGGACATTGATATCTATAATTTCTCTCTCTCTTTTCACTGGACAGGTAAATTCCAACTGTCCCCCACAGTGAATATGCCCCAAGATGACACTGTCATGATAGAAGATGACAGGTTGCCTGTGCTTCCTCCTCATCTCTCTGACCAGTCATCTTCTAGCTCCCATGATGACGTGGGATTCGTGATCACAGATGCTGGCGCCTGGGCTAAGGTTGCAATCAGTGATTCTGCAGATTGGTAAGATCCTAATACAGGATTTGAGAGCATTAGTTCGTTGTGGTGGTGTGTGCCATGGTGTAAGTTCTGACCATACTGGCCTCATCTTTCTCCTATTGAGCGGCTGGTAGATTCGAACTGCTGTTCTTACGGTTTGTAGCCCAACTCATAACCCTCTAAGATACCAGGACTCCTTTAGTTAATTGTAAGCGGATTTAATTTTTGTTTTAATCATTTACTGTGGAGCAGCACAGTTTATTAATTTGTATGTGGTTTGCAAAGTACTGCTCTGTTTTCGTGGCTTTTATACTCTTAATTATGACATTTTCAATAGACTATTCCCATGCTTCTTGCAGTTGTCTTTCTAGTGCTGTAGTTAGTAACAGTCAAAATGACCAAAAAAAAAAAAAAAAAACAATCACAGAATTAAAAGCCCTCCAATTTTTTTTTGAAGTTTTGCTATAGGTTATTATTTATTTTAGATTTTAATTTATTATTATTATTTTAGATCTTGTTAATTTGATGAATTGTTTTTCTATTAAGTTAATAAGCTCTAAGCAAATCCCTAAATGGACTGAGAGATTGTAAAAATGGCAAAACTAATACTTCATAAGTGTTCTGAATGAGAATAGATTTTTGCAAGGTTTTCTCTGTAGTGCATTGTAACTGCACTGTTTCCTAAGGTTTTCACTTCTAACAGAGTAACTCAACTTGTCATTGTGGATTTTTTGTCTTCATTTGCACGCTAGTAATCATATACCTCAAAAAGCAAACGGAAAGGTCCCTCTTAGGGATGCCCTTGTAAAGTTGTACTGATAATTAACACCAACCATGTGAAGTATTATACCAGGGTATTCTTACTGCCCTGTCTCTGGGGACTTTTAAATACATCAGCAACATTCTGTTTAAATGTTATGGCATGTTTCTTTACTGTATTCATTTCTACTTTCTAGTCTTCCTCAGGCTTGTGTCAACATTGAATATTTGATATGCGATGTCCAGGGGACTGGTATTTATTTATGTTAACGTTTTAGCGTTGATCTCAGCAAAGTGAGGCACTCCTCCACGTCACTACTCTGCTTCCCACACTAGCGCACAAAACAGTTTTGTTTATCTGTTAATTCTGTAGATACTCTTTCAGAATGATTTCATCTGTTAGTTGGGCCCTTGAAAAGTTCCCTCTCTAGCTTTTCTTAATTCTCTAGTTGAAAACATAGGATTTAAAAATAGATGGGCACTCGTCTGCATAATAGCTTATCTTTAAATGAGTTTGTTGTTGTTGTTAAACGTGGAAGAGAGAGCTGCAATCTGAAGTAATAATTCATTTAAAATCTGCAGATGCTGTTACATTTACTGCTCCAGTTTATATCTCTTTCTGAAAGTGGAAGCAAAAACACAGAAAGTAAGGATTAGCTATTTGCAGTATTCATTTTATGGGCAAAAGCTTTTGAATCTCTACCATGATGAGAAATTGTGAAGGTGGTCATAGGAACAGATCATTTTGGGCCCTTACAAAGAAAGCACTGCATTGGTGGATATAAATAAATAACTAGCTGGGATAGATTGTTGCATTAATTTCCCTAAGGGGGATTTGTAAAACGAGAGGACTTGTATGATTTTGCTGTGGGGACTGTGGAGTGAAGCAAAGAATATGAATGAAGGGTTATCCAAACACGAATGGCAGCTGTTCTGAATCACAGCAGAAAATGTAAGCTTTTCCAGGCTGACAATATCTCCCTAATCCTTGATGAAAATGTTATGAAAACAAAAGGGCAATAAGATAGGATTAATAACTGGAATTTTAATAACATTGGGGGGTCAGGATATGGTGACTTTCTTTAAAGACTCAGCTGTCAGTCCTGCAGTCTAATTTGTTAAATATTCTCTTGTATTCTCTATTGTGTTTGGAAATTAGTTTAATGGGCATTTTGATAGGGAAGAATTAATTATGTCATGGTTTTAGAATATTTGATTATTTTAAGACTTATTAATTTAGGAACTCATTTGACATTTAAATGCTGTATGTTTATAATTTACTACACAATTGTAGAAGAAGAAGTATGTCAATGGCTGAACTTTTAACTTGTTAACTAATAGAATACACTTTTTTCCTAATCCATTAGTTGATTTAGAAAACATTAACAATTGTGTTTTCAAGGGACGTAGGGAGGTAAAACAGTCAATACTAGCCTTTATAACACCATAATTTCAGAGGATACAAAATTAGTTCAAATATACGCCAATATGTAGTTTACAGAAAGCATTAGAATCAATCATTTGTTTTATTGAAAAATCTTCTAACAAAAGTTTGCTATTAAAAATATATTTCAAATTCATCCTGTCCACAAATTTGATGCTATTAATGGAGTTTATGTTTCAAATTGTTTCACAAGGTACTGTGTGAGAGTTTATTAACTTGTGCAAAGCCTAGTGAATGGGCTTAGATTTTACACATTCTATCGATAAAAGACTTGCTACTGTTGGCAGATATTATTTCAACTTTACTGCTACAAAATTGGATCAAAATTCTCATCAGATGAGTTTTAAGCTTTCACGTACCTAATTATGTTTCTGGAACTGCCGTGCATATACTCTGATAATTATAAGCCTCGTACACCAAAGCATTTTAATATATAAAGTGGACACCTGAGGCATCAAGATAAACATGACCTTACTAGTTCTTGGGGTATCAAATTTTGGGAGATGAAAGATAATATTATATTGCAAACAATAAGATTTGGAGTGGAATGCAAACAAAATAACCTATTTTAAGACAGAACATGGTATTGTATTTAAAATAATTTCTTGCCTTGGGTTAAACTCCCAATGCCTGTAGCATATGACTTTTGTTTACTCTGTTCCTGGGGCAGGACTTGGAGGAAGTAAGCAAGCTGCTTAGGAAGTAAATCATTCTCAGGTGTGAACCCTGTACCTGTACAACCTTTCAAATGAGTGCTTCCAGAGCATTGAGCCACAAGTCACATGAATGTGGTCTCATTCCCGTGACTTGACGTGCATGAAAAAGAAATTGAGGAAACACTGTACACTTTCTTTTAGTAACTTTTAAGTACCTTAGATTTCCATTGGAATTCTTGTTTGGTCCAAATGATAAAGGTGCTTAACTGCTAAGTGAAAGCAGTTTTAGTCCAACCGGAAGTGCTTGGGAAAGAAGACCCGGCATTCTAGTTTAGAAACATCAGCTATTGAAAACCATGTGGAAGACATTTCTACTCTGACACACATGGGTGGCCATGAGTCCAAGGCAACTTGACAGCCACTGATTAGAGTTCCATAAACTTGATTTCTATTCATTTAAGACAAATAGTCTTTGTTGGATAGGAATTACATGTTTTGTTTGGTGTTTACCATTTACAAAGGGTGCTTTTCAAAGATGCCAGTGAATTCTCATACCAGCCTTGTAAGTTGCATGAAGCAGATATTTTCTTTATTGAGTATATTAAGGAATAAGGACTGGAAGCATTTCAAGTCTTAACTGACTGGCTATGCATTTTCCTTGGCATTCAACTTTTCACAACTTTTGGTTTAACTGTTTGTTAATTGTCCACTCTCATCCCGTGCTCAGAAAATTCCAGATAAATTTCTGATGCTCATTCAAGCCAAACCACTTAATTTTTTATCCGTAGATAATGGCAATTTTCCTAAGACCAAGAAGGATGAGAGAAGGTTGTTCTATGAAATGTAGAAGAGCTGTCTTGACTCAGCTGGCATAGTGGAAGGCGCACCTTCTTTTTCACAGTGTATTTAGTGAGCTATGTAGACGTCTCCCTCCTGGTAGATAAACAAGGTGACTTGGTCTTCGCAGAGGACAGCTAAGTGAATTTATTTACTTCATGTGCCTAGCACAAAGAGAAAACATTTTCATAGTATGGCTTGTGCTCAGAATACCAGGTTAATTTGTTAAGTGTTGTCCAATCTTTTACAAATCATGGCAACCCTTTATAGGGTTTCCGAGGCTTTAACTCCTCATGAGAGCAGAAAGCTTCATCTTCCACACCTGGTGGTGGTGGTATTGTTAAGGGTTATTGAGTCAGTTCTAACTCATAGTGACCCTGTATAGGGTTTCCAAGAAGAAACTGGTGGATTGGAACTGCTGCCTTGTAGTTCCAACTGACCTCCTGGTCCAGTGCTTATCCTACAACACCACACTTGGTAACATATTTTAAAATGTTCAAAGTGTTTACAAATGACTAAACAAAATAAGACTTAATTCATTGTAATCTCTTACCATTGTCACTGGTGAAGCAAATCAAGATTCATCCTGCTTCAGTCGTTTAACATATGCTTATGTGCCATCTTTGCTTAAGCCACTGTATCACTCAAATCAAATGTTTTTTTTTTCCTGATTTCCTAAAATACTACATGGGGTCCTGATGTGGCACTGTAGGATAGGCACTGGACCACTAACCACAGGTTGGCAGTTCAGACTCACCAGCCGTGCCTTAAAAATTCTCTACAGGGTGTCTGTGAATCAGAACTGACTTGATGGCACTTTAACAACAACAAAATGCTAGCTGTTGTCTCATGTATGCAGATACTGGTGCGGCTCCATATTTCTGGTTTAGTGTTGGGTTTTGTTTTTAAGAACTTGTAGAGAACAAGGGTCTTTTTTTATTCGTTATTGTGACCTTGGTACCGAACACAATGCCTTAATTAAAATGTTATCAAGTGCCATCTAATCGGTTCTGACTCATAGCAATCCTGTATATGATTTCCAAGGAACAGCTTATGAGTTTGAACTGCCGACCTTGTGGTTCAAACCAACCTTGAGGTCCAGTGCTTTATCCCAAGGACTCCTTAATCAGAATATGCCCTCTTAAGGTTTGCTGGATTGATTTCTTCTGTTGATTAACTATTACAGATCATCTATAATATCATGGCACTACATACCATTGTCATCATCATCTCTTATTTTTCTGAGTCTTCAAAGATAGTTACAAGAGCCAGATGACATCATTTAGAATCTTTTTATTCATTTGAGATTCATATAGTTGCTTATTTGTTCTCCATGTGTATGTATATATATATATATGTACATTGATGGATATATAAGCTTTCTTACATTGGTTGTCTTCTATTTTTTTATAACTACTGTGTATGTTTATGTTTCTTTTCACACTAGCTCTTTGAGCCCAGATGTTGATCCAGTTCTTGCTTTTCAACGAGAAGGATTTGGACGCCAGAGTATGTCAGAAAAACGCACAAAGCAATTTTCAGATGCCACTCAATTGGATTTCGTTAAAACGCGAAAATCAAAAAGCATGGATTTAGGTAGTGAGTACAATCTCCACGAATCTTTATCTAAATAAGGTTTAGATGCTTTTAGGATAAAATTGATGGTCCCAAACACATGTCTGTTTACTTTGAGAAATACAGGGAATACATATGAAATGTGACGATTTGGCAAAAATTAGGTTTTCTCTGAGTTTGAGATAACCATATTACTCATAAGTGGCATGTTTACATCATATTCAGTATGTTGATGTACATATGTTTTCTTATGAGGAAAAGAAACAAAAATGGGCCTATCGTGCTATATTCATGTTGTTTTATACAAAAAAATGAAATACGTTTTAACATCTCAGCTGTTTTAAACCAATCTCCTTGCTATAGTATCTGGTTGGTTATGAGATTTTCTTTGAACCACAGGAAAGCACTTTGGAGAGAAACCATTATCTCAATCCATGTCTGGAATTTGGTTACTTCATTATATCTTTTTTTCATTGCTATTCTTGAAGATTTTTTTTATTAAAAACTCTTGTTGGTAGTTAAGGCATTTAATTGAAGTAATAATTTGAGAGAATATTTACTATAGAGATTAATTTTGGAGCCAATGAGAAGAGTCATATAACCATAGCTGTTCAATCAAATTACAATCAGGTAGTGTCTCTCTTTAAATCCAAATCCTCCGAAGGGACGAGGGGTGGGAGTGGAGAGGAAGAGAAAGGAAAGTAATTAATTATATCTATACTTTCAAAAACCTTTGTTAATCAACTGTAACTTATTTACGCTGTTCTCTGGTGGCTGTACTTCTAAACTAAAAGCATTAATTTATCACGTTCATAAAAGAAAAATTTAGTGATGAATTGCCTTGGCTAATTATGATATGCTAACATTTAAATAACACACATGTCTGTGGAATGAAATGACTGGCATATTGCATGGAGACACTGCTTTTTTTTTTTTTTTCCCTTTTTCTTTTAATTTGAATATTAGCTTGATGTTTCATAGAATTTGCATGAGGTCTTACCCAAGGATTGTCACCTAACTGGAAAGAAATAAACAAACCTGGGAATGGTTGAAGCATGTTGTGCTGTGGGAACTAACTGGGCTAACCAGTCTACATTTACCTTTTAACAGTAGCTGACGAGAGTAAACTCAATACAGTGGATGACCAGAAAGCAGGTAAGAATGGACAGTTAGACGGTTGTCATAGAAACTGTGGTTCAAGAAGCTTATGACAATTATAGGGCTGCCAATCATATTGCATGTAAACATAAATATTCCAGTCTCGCATGGTTGTCTTCTTTGTGGGAAATCAAGTTGTATATAAAAAGGAAAATGTTCTGTTAGGAGAAACTTATCATGGTAGTACATACTAAATGGAAATATAATTTAGGTCATCAGAATGGCTAAAATGACCTACATTTGCTTAATTCTATTTATCTAGGGATGCTTCATAACATTTCTTTTTAAATATCACAGTCCTGAAATCATGTTCCCTTATGGTAGGATAGTGTGTCTTTAATATCTATTGGATTTCTAAGTTAACATTCAAAAAATTATTTTCAAAAATAGTAGTTTTGATTTGAAAGATAGTTGAGAAATGTTTTTCATTGAAGGAAGATGCCCAATATTTTTATCATTAACTTTGAAAATCTTAACTCTTATTTATACCCAAGAATTAGCTCATAGTTACCTAAAATTGGATTTGACCATCTAGTGCACATTATGCTTTATCTTACCTTGGTGACCTGTTTAAAAAAGCATTTTTTGTACTATTTAGGGTTTTCTTCTATTGTGCTGCCTAGATCATTCCAGAGAAACAACGAACTAATGATTAAACTAGGTTTTTCATTAAAATATGTTTTATTTTTCATGTTATTGTTTGAAAATAATAAGGGATGTTTTTATGTGTAATTAATGTGCTTTGCATAGTCAAGCATTTATGATTTATTATTACTAGTTTGGAATAGTATTTTAATTATTCAAGATCCAGACTGATGCAGTTATGGCACTTAGCACTAATTAGCTTCAATTCACTTTTTTAACCTGTGGTAGTAATTAGTTTTAGCCTGCTTGAAAAATGTGTGTCCACATCCATATGTAAAGATGATTGTAGACCTGGTTCTAGTTATCATATTCTGTAGAGTAAATGATGGATTGTAAAAATTATATCCAATAAATCATAAGATTAACTGTAGTACAAGACAATTAGCTATTGGCTCACCCTGCAATAAGTGGTTACTTCTTTTATCAAACTTAAAATTCACTGAAATTCTGAAGTAGATCTACAGAAAAAAACATTATTTGATAGTTCACTTATGTAAAATAATAATTAGATCTGAGAGTCAATTTTGTTCAGGACTTTTCAGAAATAGCCGCTTTCTAAGCTAATGTTTCAGAGCGCGGTGGCTCTGTAGAATAAATACTGGACTGCAAACCACAGGTTGGCAGTTCAAATCCACCAGCTGCTCCAGGGATGAAAAAAGAAGTTTTCTGCTCCCACAGAGAATTATAGCCTCAGAAACCCTATTTGTTAAGTGCCTTTGAGTCAGCTTCTGATTTGTAGCGACCTTGTATAGGGTTTCTGAGACTTTAAATCTTTATAGAAGCAGAAAGCCTCGTCTTTCTCCCACAGAATTGCTGGTACACTCGGACCACATGCCCTGTGGTGTACAGGGTCAGTATGAGTCAGTACCAACTGCACAGCACTTAACAACACAATCAGAAGACATGAAAACCACATTGAACTGCTCAGGTATAAGGACATGACTTTATACACTGTGCTACTTGGTTCAACTAAGAAGCATATTTAATTTAACCAGACCTACTGCCACTGTGGAGTCCTGGTGTGGCGCTGTGGGTTACTGTGCTAGTCTGCACAGTTGGTTTCATCTGCAAGGTTGGTGGTTTATGCTCACCAGTCGCTCCTTGGAAACCCTCTAGAGGGTTGCTATGGATCGGAACCGACTCGATGGCACTTAACAACAACAACAGCTGGCACTGTGGGTTGAGGCACTGGACTGCAAAGTCTGTTGAACTGCAAAGTTGGCAGTTCAAAGTCATCAGCTGCTCCTTCGAAATTGTGTACAGTGTCTCTATCAATCAGAACCGACTTGACAGCACTTAACAACAACTCCTAAAAGGGAAGTACTGTGGTGCTGTAGGATAAGCACTTGACTACTAACTACAAGGTCAGTGGTTCAAACCTACCTGTCGCATCTTGAAAACCCTCTATCGGGTCGCTGTGATTCGTAACTCACTCAACTGCACCTAGCAACAACAATGCTCCTGAAAGGAAAAGAACAATTCATTTTGATTTTCACAATAATGAGATCCAGATTTTAACTGAAAATTCAGATAACTCATGGTGAGAGGGAAATTTTGTCATCTAATTGAAACCCTGTGTTATTATAATGTTTTAAAATATTATGTCTTAGATAAAAAACCTTTTCTTTTTTTTTTTTGGCACAATATGCAGTACTGCTTTAATGAATTAAATGGGAAACCTGGGGACAAGGAATCCAAAGTGTATTTTGGTTGTAAGTTCATAGAAATAAAATATCTAAACTAGATCTCTGTCTGCTCCCGTGTAGTTAACAGATTCTCTTAATTTTTCTTTCATTTCACTTGAATTGTCAAGATTATCATGATTTAGCCCTAAAGTTTTTTTGTTTTTTTTTTTGGTCGAGTTCTAGTGGCATTTTAGCATAGAACATCCATTTTGTCATAAGCCATACATAATGAAAGTTGAATCCATTCTCCTTTGTACGTCCCAAAGACCTCTGCCACTCCCCCCCTCCCCCCCGAGGGAAAGGGGTATTACTAGGAAGGAGTAGAAATAAAGACCTAAGAAAAATAGTATAAGGATTTCCTCCTTTATTCCTTGACTTAATGATCTCGTATGATCATTTGGGATATAAATTTACATTCTAAATAGAAAAGAGAGAATAAGAATGAGAAAAGGTTTGGGTAGAATTGGATTTTAACAGCTTTTAATCCTTAAAAAATGCAAAAAATAAAGTATACTGATAATCTAAAATATTTATATGACTTCACACTGTAGAATATTGTTTTCCGATGGAAATAAAAGATATTTTGTATAAATAAAACTTAAATGATTTTTGTCCATGTTTTATAAAGAAAGACATTTTCAATTTTCATGACTTGTAAACCATAAACTTAAAATGTTAGAGATCTCAGTTGGTGGTGGTATTGTTGTTGACGGTTCTAACTCATAACAACCATGTATGAGGTTTCCAAGGAGCAGCTAGTGGTTTTGAACAGCAGATCTTGCACTTAGCCGTCTAGTGCTTAGTCTACAGTGCCACACCAGGACCCCAGACATCTCACTAGCTACCATGTAATCAGAAACTCGTTGCTGCTGCGTAGATTCTGATTCATAGCGACTCTGTAAGATAGAATACAAGCTGTTCCATGCAGTTGCCTAGACTGTAATTTGAATGAAAGTACATTACCGGTCCTTTCTCTGAGGAGTGGCAGGCAGATTCAAACTTCCTCTTTGGTTAGCTGTGCACACAGCACTTAACCACTGCTCTCCCAGGGCTCCTGAACCATCATTGTTGTTGTTTTTAAGTGCCATTTCAGTCTGTTCCATCTCATAGCAACCTTGTATAGGGTTTCAGAGGAGCAACTCATAGACTTAAACTACTCAGCTTTTATTAGCAGTCCACTGCTTATGCTATAATGCCACACACAGCAGGATCACAATGTTGTTGTTGTTGTTACGTACAGTGGAGTTGGTTCCGACTCACAGTGACCCTGTACAGGGTTTCCAAGGCTGCAAATCTTTACGGGAACAGAAAGCCTCATCTTTCTCCCACACAACAGCTGGTAGTTTCGAACTGCTGACCTGGAGGTTCGCAGCCCAATTCATAACCACTATGCTAATGCCACAGCAGGTTCCCAATCGGAGATTTTAATGTACGACTTAAAACCTTTGTTGAAGTTTCTTTTGAAATTATAGTACTTAAATGTTTGATATTCATGTTATAAATCAAAGGTCCATAGTTCTTTATAGGATGGAGGAGATGTTATTGAGTTGGTTCTGATTCATACTCTCTTGGCTACTGTATTGTATAGCCAAGTGACTGAGGTGAGAGTAAATATTTTAGACTTTGTCGACCACAGAGTCTTTATTGCAACCATTGAATTGTTACATAGCCCAAGAACAGCCATAGACAATGTGTAGACAAATGGTGATAGCTGTCTTATATACAGTGTTTCAGCTTTGGCCCCTGTTAAAGATTCAAAGGAGTCTTGCTGTTTTGGCCCCTAACAGATTTGGCCCCTGTTAAAGATTCAAAGGAGTCTAAGCACTGGACAATGAGATCAGTTTGAACTGTAAGGTCTGAAGTTTGAACTCACCAGCTGCTCCTCAGAAACCCTATACAGGGTCAGAACCCACTCAATGGTACTTCACAACAACAACACAGATTCAAAAGTTAAAGATGCTTTATGCATGATTTAATTATGAATATTTTCAGCCATATATAAAATGTAGAGATACTTCATTATACCCAGTATTCACTGTCAGTAATTCTCAATATTTTACCAAAATGGTACACTATAGTACTACAAACACTAGGGGAAAGACTAGATGTATAGCTCTGAATTGTTGTTATGACATGCTGTTGAGTACGTTGTGATTCATACCGGCTCATATGTGTACAACAGAAGGGAGCACTGCACTGTTCTTAGAATGGTTGCTATGTTTGAACACACTGTTTCTGCCCCTGTTTAAATCTGTCTCAATCAGAGGTTTCCTGTGTTTTGTTGACTCGATGTTCTTTTCCATGCTTGTCCAGAGTTTGTGGGATGAAGTCAAGGAACATTCTGGTTGTACTTAATTCAAGATAGATCAGTTAATTCTTCTGAAAGTCTGTGGTATATTCAATATTCTTTGCCAACACCATACTTCAAATACATCCATTCTTGTCTTGTTTGATCTATTTAGCGTTCACCTTTCCCATGCACGGGAGATGATTGGACCATACTTCAAATACATCCATTCTTGTCTTGTTTGATCTATTTAGCGTTCACCTTTCCCATGCACGGGAGATGATGCTTATTTACTGTTACTTGTTTTCAACATGGTTTCTTTCTAACATATAAATGCTGAGGGGCACTCAATTTTAATAAATACTCATGCTGTTTCTGAAATATATTACTAAAGTTTCTAATGCTGTTAGTACATTAAGTCAAATCTCAGTAGGTGTTTTCTAAGGAAAAACAAAATACACATAAATTATGTTTTCATGATAATTCTTGTTGGAAGAAAGAAATGGAATATATCTATGTGTGTGTTGTTGTTGTTAAGTACTATAAGGTACTGTTGAGTCAGTTCTGATTAAGAGTAACCCTGTATAAGGTTTACTGGTGGGTTTGAACTGCCAACCCTATGGTTAGCAGCCCAGCGTTTATCCTACAGAGCCACACCAGATCTCCATACACATACACACATAGATGCATATATCTATTTTTTATGATTCCCAGCACGCATACATTATTTGCCTAATAAATGTCTTTAGAACTTAATTGATGCTGGAAGACATAAAATTTGATAACCATAATTTATTTATAAAGTGATCTTTCCAATGCTACATCTAAGAAATAAAATAAATGTAAACCTCCCTATCTTGAAGTGATGTTTTCCCATCATTGGTTTTTTGACTTCTAACTTTTTATTTAGTTCTTTAGAATGAAATTAATTTTCCTTCTTGTGACATAATTTTGAGTACTTAGAAAACTAAGTTGCCAAACATTATAGTGTGAGTAAGAGAAACAGTATGACTGATCATCACTGAAAGAAATATTTCATGTGAAATTTTCTCATAAAATAAATAAATATATAAACCCGCATTGAGAGAGTTTAATAAATAATTTCTTTCTCCCAAACATGATAATTTATAGGCTGTTGCTTCTTTATTCGAATCATGTTTTTGCCTTTATTATATTTTAAACATATTTATTCTAACTTAAAACTGCTACCCCAATGTTGACAATTAGATGACTGATGGCTGGAAAATTAATTATTGATCAACATGTGACCCCATATAGAGAGAATGAATGTATTGTCTCCACCTGTCTTTAACAGTTTAAATGGAGAACTCCTTTCTATAACCTGAACTGCCCAGGTTGCGGTTCAAAGCTGATATGCCAGTCACCTAGAGGTGAAATTAGTCTATCTTTGAGTGCCTGGTCAAGCAATGATGGATGAGGCTGTCTTTCTTGGTCAAAGAAATCCGTTTTGAGTATCTTCTAGAGCGTGATGATATTGGCATGGTCTCAGACCTTTCTGCCCTAGAGTCTTAAGAAATAATGCCACCCTTTTAATTCCCCACGTCCTCACTCACCTGTCATAGTACTAAAATGTTTGTGATCATTGCTAGGTATTCTTCCTTTTATCTCTTGCTTTTCAAACATCTGTTCTTCTAGGCCTGGAGAATGTAAATGCTCATACCCAGTTCTATAGGCTCCCCCACTTCATCTCTCTTAAAGAGAGTCTGTTCTAGTCTTTATTTCAAACCCTGGAGTGCTCTTTCCACAAGACAATAAGTTTTTCAGAATTCAGTTTCTGTCTTGTATTATGTTGCTGTAACTGTATTGTTGTTGTTGTCAGGTGCCATCGAGTCGATTCTGACTCATAGAGACCCTGTATAAGGTTTTCGAGGAGCACTTGGTGGGTTTGAACTGCCAACCTTGTGATTCAAAGTCCAGTGCTGATCCAACACCAGTGTTCTAACTGTATAAGTCACATGGTTTTTGATTTGTTGAGGTTCATGAATTTCACTATAATGAGGAAGATACTGGATGAAGTTCTTTGATATGTTGATATGAATACTTAAGTTCTGTTGTGAACAGTTTTTAAACTACCACTAAAATGGTTTTTAATTAAGTTAAAAAACTTCCTTTTGGTAGCTAACCTCAGTTTTCTCATAATTTCTGTGATTTAAGTGAGCTGCTAGTTTATTCCAGTTCTTTTGTTTATATTGCTCAGAGCAATTTGTTTTGCTTTGTTGTTATTACTAAGTACTATTGAATTGGTGCTGACTCATAGAGAGATCCTGTATAGAGTTTCCAAGGAGCAGCTGGTGTGTTTGAACCACCAACTTTATGGTTCAAACCGACGTTATGGTCTAGTGCTTATTTGCAACATTAAATAATTTGCTTGCAGGTAAATAATTGAAGAGCGTCTTAAGAACTGTTTTAGGGTAGCATTTAAAATAATGTTTTTCCTGATTGAAAATGTAGGCCAAGGCTAATATAAACTTAGGAAAGTGCCATTGTTTTACTTACTCTTTGATCACTTCTTCCATCTGCATTCCAAAACTTGTCATTGAGCAAGTGAATTGTTTATGATCAAGATGTCTGTGAAGTTTTCCATAATTCATAGGCACTTGGGCATGTAATTTTACCACTTAATCTAATTAACTTTATCGATTTGTCAACTTCCAAGGTTCCCCCAGTAGAGATGTAGGGCCTTCACTGGGTCTCAAGAAGTCAAGTTCCTTGGAGAGCCTGCAAACAGCAGTTGCTGAGGTGACTTTGAATGGGGATATTCCTTTCCATCGCCCACGACCGCGGATCATCCGAGGAAGGGGCTGCAACGAGAGCTTCCGAGCAGCAATCGACAAGTCTTACGATAAGCCTGCCGTGGATGATGATGATGAAGGCATGGAGACCTGTAAGTCTAGAGTGATAAATGAATAGCAATTATGCACACCTCTAGAAAGCAGCAGTTCTTCAAGTCATTGTATGGAACTTTACCTGGTCACAACTAGTTTCATAGCAATACTAAGATGTTACTACCTTTGTACTCTCCTTCCCATACGTATAGAATATACAGGGGTGGTGGCGGTGGTGTGCCGTGGAGTCAGTTCCGACTCATAGCGACCCTGTACAGGGTTTCTGAGGCTGTAAATCTTTACGGGAGCAGAAAGCCTCATCTTTCTTCTGTGGAACAGCTGGTAGTTTCGAACTGCTGATCTTGCGGTTCACAGCCCGATATGTAACCACTATGCTACCAGAGCTCCTTACAGAGTATATAGAGGAGATTTTTCTGCATCTCATGTGATATTGCAATAAGCAGACAGAAGCACATGTCTTTTCGTCCAGATATTCAAGAGACTTGCAAGCACTGAAAACCGCACCATTTTCCTCACATATTTATTGTTTTTCAGATCACAGTGATTTTTTCATAAGCTTAATTGCTGTGAGCAGAAACCTGGTGTACTGCTTTTATAACATAATTAAGACAACTTTTTAAAACTTTCTCAGTTTTAATTCAGTAATGACAACAGTTTAAAAAAAACAACAAGTATTGCTTCTTCGGGTTCCCGTTCACATATGCATGGATTTATTCTAAACAAAACCTGTTTCAACATGTGTCTGTGGTCAGTGGATGGCTGCAGACAAGTTCTCTCAGTAACACACTTGTCTTAGTGTTATTAGGGTGCCTTCAAAAAAAGGTCCAAACTAAACAGTGGCTTCTGAGGGTATCTGCAGGGTCAGTTAAATTCAAGGTCGGAGGGTGGGGTGAGGCGCATAATCAGCTCAGAAAGTTATGGTGACTATGTTTTATGGATGCCAAAGAGGCAATTTTGATTTTCTTGAAGGACACAGAATAATCATGGGAGTTTATTATCAATAAGTTTTAAGAAAACTGAATTGGTGAAAAAAGGTCAGGAAAGTTATTCGAAAGAATCATGGTCCATCACGGAAATGCACTTGTTCATTCTTGAAGGGTGCAGGAGCTGTCCTAAGAGAATTGTCTTGGGAAATCTTGCCTCCTCCACCTTACAGCTCTGATGTTGCCCTTTCTGATTTCTTTTTGTTCTTCAAGCTCAAGAGCATTTCAGAGGAACACGATTTGATTCCCTCAAGGATGCTAAAACTGCCATTTTGACATGGCTTACATCAAAGAGCACAGAATTGTTCAGGGATGGGTTAGTGAAGTGAAAACATGCCTTTAGAAGTATATGGGCATACTTGGAGCCCTGGTGGGGCACAGCAGGACAATATTCTGGACCACGAGGTCAGTTTGAATGGCGAGGTCTGCATGGGTCACTCTGGGTTGAAACTGACTTGATGGCACTTAACAACAACAAGACATAGATGGAGGATATGATGAGAAACAATAGCCTTACAGTCTTATAGTTTTGTTTAATAAAGCTTTCTATGATTTCAGGAGCACTGGTAGCATAGTGGTAGCAAATCGGGCTGCTAATCTCAAGGTCAGCTGTTCCGTGGGAGAAAGATGAGACTTTCTGCTCCCATAAAGATTTACAGACTCAGAAACCCTATATACAGTCACTGTGAGTTTGAACCACCTCCAAGAACACCACCACCACCACAACTTTTTAGCAATTAAAAACAAAAATTTATTTATCTTTATACTGATAGATTTAACTGACATAAGAAAAGTATGTTTTGTTTTGTTTTTGGAGTTTTTAATATTTGGGTATACAAAAGTGTCCTGAGATCAAATGTTTGAAAACCACTTCTTTGTAATCTGACTATAATGAATATATGCAAGGATTTGTGACTGAAAACATACTAATTTTTGTTCTGTTTTTGAGGAATTACTCTTGCTTTCCTTGTGCTAATAAACCAGCAAGATACGTGAGTGCATTTCACAAATGCAAAATATTTTATGACAAGACTATTGAAAGTCAAAGTTTAATAAGAGTGAGAAATATGTTTTCAATTTCATACAGAGAAAAATATTAACATTTACAGATGTGAACAAAAGTATGTTTTGTGAAAGTTATCTTTATAATCAAACATTTATAACATAAAAATATCTGTTTGATTTAAAAACAAAACCAAAAGCCCTACTGAAGTTTTGACTTCAAATAGAAAGGGTTTTGAAATCCTAATAGTAAAAATCGTTGATTATTGTACGTTGTTTATAACTATTAATTTACCTCTTTGTTGTTTTATCCTCACATGTGACTCTTCCCTTGGAAAATTAGACAACTAGAATAGTAGCACTTTGCACTATGAACCTTTGTAAGAAAGGTCAAAGGAAACACATCTTGAAGTTAGAGAACAGAAGTAACTGATACAGATTGGCTGGTTACAGAGTACTTTCAAGTTAACATTTGGGTTGACCCTCTTCTCTCTTACCTACCTAAGGAGGATAGTAGTGGAGAAAATTGAGTTTTAAAGCAAAAAGATCACCTCCTGAGAAAAGTTAAAGCGAGATTATATATTTTGCCTGTAACATATAATGTGTTTGGGAAGATGAATATTTTTGCCATAATGTAACATCCATAACCAAACTTAGGAAGATGAATTCCTTCCCCCATCTTAATTCTTCATATAAATCTGGCCAGTTGTTTTTCACTATTTCAACCAATGATTTCAAATATATGCAGACAATTATTCTTAAAATAAAATAGCATTTTGTATTGTAATGGCTAAGTCTGATCTCCAAGACACTGAGTCCTAAATCCCTCAACCCCATGGAAGTTCCTACTCTTTTCTCAGGGTTTCCTTGCTATGCTAGCAAATACTACCTGCCGTGGAGTCCACCTAGAATAATCACCTGGAAGCTTCTCAATTGTGTCTTAATAAGATAAGATTTAAGTTTTTATTAATTGTTTGAAAAACATTCGGATAAACTCTATTGGACTGGTGGAAATATTGAGTCATCTTGTCTTTAATTGCAGTAAAATGTTTGTAATAAAACATTTGCTATTTCAGCATCTTTGGCTTGTCCAGTTCAGTGGCATGAATTGCATTCCTGCTGTTGGCCTCCATCACCATTATCTGTGTCCAGTGAGATATGGTCTTTCAGTCCTGCAAGAGATTAATATAAATATAGATAGAAACATATCTTACTGTAGAAATGGTTACAGAAATTATTAGCATTTATAGTTTGTGGTGACTGCATTTTTTTCTTCATCAGTTTAAAATGTCCATTTAAGTTCTCAAACTTGTGAGATGCAATTTTCTCACATAGTATTCAATTATTTGAAATGGGTAGAGTACCAGCCAATATAAGTATGTTCTTAGTTCTGTAGGTGCAGTCTGTAGAGTTTCTCACCAATGGAGAAATCTAGAATGTGTCCCCATATAAATGTAGTTTCCTTTTTTAATTGATAATAAAAATTTCTAATACATTATATTAAAAAAATTTTTTCATTCAACTTTCCTCAAGAGAAAATCACAACAACAGGAAGCAAATAGACAAATTACAATTTGAATACCAGAGGTAAGAAAAGTTATAGGCAAGAATTGAGAAAGACTCTTTTAACATTTGACCTTAAAGCTTACTATACATACAATCTCAAATGACCATCTTTTTTTCCAATTTTTTTTTTTCAGACTAGTTTGCTGAGCTTCTAGTAGATTCCAACTCATAGCAACTGTATATAGGTTTTCTGAGACTTAACTCCCCCAAAGAATGGCAACATCTGTTTCAAATTTATGCAATTTGAATGGTTGAAATTGTGCTTATCTGGTGGAATGAGCCCTGTCCTGAAATTAAAATGACTTGTCTTCTAGTCTAGAATCTTCTAACTAATTTGGGATTTGGGTGTAACTACTTGAAATGTTTGTGTGGTGTTGTAGGATGAGTGCTGGATGACTAACTTCGAGGTTGGTGATTCAAACCCACCAGATGCCCCTTGGAAGCCCTATGCAGGTCACTAGTAGTCAGAGATGACTTAAAGACACTTAAGTAACTTAACATCCTTGGGTTTTAATTTCCTCATTTGTAAAACTGAGTATCTCAATAAGTACAGAATTGATTTTCAAGTTGTGTATGGGGACCCTTGGTCAGGAGAGGTCCCTGTGCAGTGGAGAAGGAAAAAGGGTTCTGCAAAGGCCACCCAGCTTCATCTTTTCCCTGACTGCACCTGGCGGTGGGGGTGGTGTGCCTTGAGGTGGTTCCGACACCCAGCTGTAAATCTC
>NW_006408682.1:5219146-5269154 GCF_000296735.1 Chrysochloris asiatica
CCCCCCCACTGCTGATAGTTTCAATCTGCTGACCATGAGACAGCAGCTCGACTAATAACCACTACGTTACCAAGAGCTCCTAAACAACAGTTTTTGATTCACTTACATACATCAGAGGTGCCCCAGTGAGCTAAGCACTAGACTGGTAACTACAAAGTCAAGGATCAATCCCACCGGCCACTTTGTGGAAGAAAGATGAGTCTGTCTGCTCATGCAAGTATTTGCAGTCTTGGAGACCCCATAGAATATTTCTTCTCTGTTCCTCTAGGGTCACTATGAACAAGAATGGATGCCAAGGCAGCAGGTGACGTAAACTGGAGTTGTTTGTAAAATTTAATTTTAAAAAGAGAAAAGTTGGTTTGCCCGGCTTAAGAAACATTTGAAAAGCATTGGTTTATGTAATTTCTGATGTTCCATCTCACTTTGCGGTTCTATGAATCTACACCCGTGTTGTTATTAAGTGTCGTCAAGTCAATTCTGACCCATAGCCACCCTGTATAGGGTTTCCAAGGAGCAGCTAGTGAGCTTGAACCATCGACCTTGAAATTCAAACAGCTTTGCAGTCTGACACATTAGCCCACAGCGCCACACCAGGACATACTTAAACCATGACTACTTTCTGCAGGTTCTGTGAGAGAAGAGAGTGTCTGCTATGTTGTCTTAATTCTGCATAACCTGTTCTTAGTACAGGGTGGGTGAATTCTAGGGTTCTGCGAATGATTGTTGAATGGGGATCTGAATGAGTGAGTATCTGCACAACTACTTCCTGGCTCTGTGTGTGTGTGTGTGTGTGTGTGTGTGCTCGCATGTGTGAGACAGAGACAGAGAGGGTGAAATTTTCAATATGCTTTGGTGGTGGTTATGTGCCGTGGAGTCAGTTCCAATTCTTAGCGACCCTGCACAGGGTTTCCAAGGCTGTAAATCTTTACAGGAGCAGAAAATCTCATCAGTTTCAAACTCCTGACCTTGCGGTTTCACAACCTGATTCGTAACCACCACGCCACCAGAGCTCCTTTGATATGCTGTAGTAGGCGTCATGTAGGAGCCCTGGTGGCTCTGTTGGGTGAGTACTGGACTTCTGATCACAAGGCTTGCAGTTCAGCCCACCAGCCGCTTTGCTCTTGTAGAGATTCCTAGCCTCTGAAAGCCTATGCAGGGTCACTATGAGGTGAAATCGACTGGATGACAGTGCTTTGCTTTGGCTCTTTATAAACATCATGGCAGTGATGGGGTTGTTGATGTTGTGTGCCGTTGAGTTAGTCCCAACTCCTATCCACCCTGAATAGGGTTTCCGAGAGCAGCTGGCGATTTGAACTAGCAGTTAGCAGTCCAGTGCTTATCCTACAGAGCCACACCTATTTGTACCCTACACCAGACCTTGAGCTCTTGAGTCCTTTAAATACATCAGCCAACTCTGAGGTGTTTCTTAAAAACATAATGTCTGTCAGGGGTAGTCTTCGGACTGAAACCTCTATATATGTCTAGAAATGAAAAGGCTTTGTTGTACCACCACATTGTCTGAAAGAAGATGGGCTAAAGAGATATTTGTTTTAAGGGTGCTCCTTCTCCGAGTCTGACTGGTGGAATTTTCACAGCATGGTCTGCCCACTCTTTGTCTCTCAGGTGCTCTTTCCCTTGCTGGGTGTCAATCATCCCACCCTTGTGCTGTGTGGGACTCTGGTAAGGCAGCTCCTTTCGTATGCAGTGCTGTGACTCAGTTACAGCCAATGGTTGGCATTAACTTGCCTTTTCACCCTTGAATAATGCTCTGAAAAGAGGACTAGTGTGTGAGCAGGCGGTCTTTTGGTGATAGAGGACATTCGGTAAGAATACAGTGCACCGTATACAAGTTGGGTTGCAGCGTGGGCTATTATTGAAAAGCAGAAGGCAAGGGGAGTCTTGGATCCGTTTATGAGGAACAGAGAGCAAGGGGTGCTACTATAGTCTCTTGTTGTGTTTTCACAATCATGTGGCACTTTCTCTTTTTACAGGTGAAACATTTAGGCATTGACATAGCTTAATGCTTTTGTACATTGAGTCGAGCACCTCACCAGTAACTATACTTCTCGGTCCTAATGAGGCAGTCTTCTTCTCAGCAATGTTGAAATCATGTCATGGACACAACAATGGGTGCCAAGAGACTTGGGCGGGAGCCATGTGGTCTCTGGTAGCTGTCATCTTCTGTAGCACTTACGTTCTTCCTGTGGAGATGGCAGAAGCCAGCGTTTTTGTCTCTCATTTAATCCATCTGGCCTCTCCATGTTGTGTGTGTCTGTCTGGATCAAGATGGAGCTTTGTATTCTGGGACCCATTATCTCTGAGGCCCTACCTGTGCTTGACAGGTCGGGGCATCGACAATCTGCTCCCTCTTCTATGCAAATTAAGTGCCCTGCCTGGCTCTCAGCAAGCAGCTTCCACAGCCCCACAATAAATCAGTTTCCACTGCTCTGAGAAGATGCCTGTAATAACATTGCTTTGTTTTCTTTTTGTAAATATATAACCTCACATTTCCCAATTAAAAGTTGCCAACCACTGTAAGCTTCACTATCAGTTTAGTAACAGATTTTCCTTAGGGTCAAAGAGGTGAAATGCAACAAAACCAAATAGTAGCTTATTAATTTTACAAATTGATTTCTAGATAAATCTAATTCAACATTTAAAATGTTAACAATCACATGCTGTGGAAACATGCAGACTTACTGCTGTTGGTTAGCTTGTCTATTTCCTTGGTACTCTTTTTCAGAGATAAGAAGAAAAGCATTACCCTAAATGATACAGGTAGTCTCCAGTTTACAATGTATTCAAGTTAACAATGGACTGCACTCATAATAGTCTCATTATGTTTTTCTGCTTACAGATAGTAATATGTACTGTATACAATGTTGCTGCATATAATTTGTTGATTTTTTTAGATGGTGACTCATAGGTGTTCAAAGATCAAATTTATACACATGTTGTTGTTGTTACGTGCCGCGGAGTTAGTTCCGACTCATAGCGACTCCGTACAGGGTTTCTGAGGCTGTAAATCTTTACAGGACCAGAAAGCCTTATCTTTCTCCCACAGAACAGCTGGTAGTTTCGAACAGCCAACCTTGTGGTTCACAGCCCGATTCGTAACCACTATGGACAACAATAATGAACACTACCAAAGAAAGAGAGGTATTCAGCTTAACTCACTATTGGCTTATGCCAGATTCATTGGCGTGGAAACCTGCCATTAAGTCTCAGGGACTTCCTGTATATGTAACCAGTTTGAACTGTGTGGAAATGACATTATTCAATCTGTTCTTAGAAGATCTTCCCAGGGAATCCTCTTTTTTTGTTGCTTTGTTGTTGCTGTTGTTAAGTACCAACGAGATGCTTCTAACGCATAGTGACTTGGTATAGGGTTTCTGAAGAGCAGCTGGTGGGTTTGAACTGCTGGAGCCATACTGCATTTGATGTTGCAGGTTTTCTTCTCTTACTACTCTGTTTCTAATTATCATTGGTTACCATCTATCTAGTGTGATGCTGTAGGATAAGCATTGGACTGCTGGTCACAATGTTTGCGGTTCAAATCCACCAGCCATTCTCTGGAAACCCTATACAAAGTTGCTATGAGTTAGAATAACTCAATAGGACTTAACAACAGCAGCACGTAAGGAAAAAGAATACAAACTATGTCTAAATTTATCTTAAATCTATCGTGAGTAAATCGTACAGTAATAGATTTATGATAAAATTAAACTTCGTTTGTAAACTATTGTGAATGAATTCAGGTATAGGCTTTTTAAAGTCACAATACTTGGTAGAAGATTTCTTACTTGGTTGATTTAATTCATAGTAACCTATGAAATATTTGTTCTGGTATTTTAGGAGTAAGAATAAACTTTTCTAACCTTTTATGCTAGTTTGTATACTTAAAAAGTCTCATACAGTTGTTGTTGTTTTTTTAATTGCTCTGATAAAATTTTAGCAGGTTTATGAATGCATTATGGGTTGTATGCATGTGAAGTTGTCTAATCTATTCCTTAAATTTACTTTTTAAGCTGAGAAGTACTTTAAAGTTAAAAGAATAATAAGAAGTCACACCTGAAATGTTAAAATTATAAATTCTGTAATCATTCTTATATGAAGATGTTGCAGTTAAATAGTTGGCCCGAGATCACGTATTTCTTGTGACTGAGTCTTAGAATGCATATTTTCTGGTTTTCAGTCTGGAGTATCAAACAAATTTCCAAATGGGAAAGCTCAGTTCACTAAAACTACTTATGTTGTAAAGTACA
This sequence comes from Chrysochloris asiatica, assembly GCF_000296735.1. Classification (NCBI taxonomy): domain Eukaryota; kingdom Metazoa; phylum Chordata; class Mammalia; order Afrosoricida; family Chrysochloridae; genus Chrysochloris; species Chrysochloris asiatica. The sequence continues at coordinate 5,223,412 of NW_006408682.1, forward strand.
CGTTCATGAATCATAGCACTTAAAATCTGATATTTAGGTTGAAGATTTCTAAGAGAGTAGGGGTGGTTCATCACAGTGGGCAAACAAACACTTGAGAAGCCATGAAATTAGGTTCCATTATAGGGAACCTGGTGTGGCATTGTAGGATCAGCACTAGATTGCTTACCTCAAGGCTGACAGTTCAAACCCATCGGCTCCTCTTTGGAAACCCTATACAAGGTCTCTGGTAGTCAGATTGGACTAAATGGTACTCAACACAACAACTTGGGGAAAAGCAAAGATTACCATGGGAGGAAAGGAAGACTATCCATGACCCTCTATGGATTTGGGGTATAGAGAAAGGAAGAGGGACTTCCCAGAATTGCTATTTGAGGTGAGTCCTCTTGAAAGAGTGGTCTTTAGTAGGGTGCAGAGGAAACAAGAAATGGGGACTGTTTTTGGTAGAGGTATAAAAATGTGGAAGGCCGGGACTGCCATGATTCTGTTAGGTGATGTGTCTGGTGCTACTAAGACCATTATAAGGACTAAGATTTTAAATGTAGCCCGAGGTTACCGACAGTTTGCTTGAATGGTTTGTATTGTAAATAAGGACCTTAAAAGACAATCATAGAATTTTAAGTAGAAGAGCATGATCTTTCCGATGAATTACCTTTCAAACATACAGAAGGCCTATACACTGAGTTTACAACACCTGTGAGGAATGTGCTCCTACTCCTCAGAATAATCTGCCATTGTTGTTATTGTTGTTGTGTGCCGTTGAGTCAGTTTTGACCTATAGCGACTCTGTATATATAGGGTTTTTGAGAAACAGCTGGTGACCTTGAATTACCAACGTTGCTGTTCAAACCCACTTTGCAGTCCAGCACATTAACCCACAGCGCCACACCAGGAGCAAAACAGTAGCATTTACCATAAAACAAAGTTCAGAATGCAGAAGAAGGACAAGCGGATACGGGGGACTCAGGGAAGAAGTGGAAAGAATGCTGTCACAGTGAAGAAATGACATCTGCTGTCACCAAATACAATCTGTATAAATTGTTGAATGGGAAAGTAATTTGCTCTGTAAACTTTTAACCCAAACATCATAAAATATTTTATAAAGTATGTTAGCATAGAGTTTTAGCCTTGTTAGGTATATTAATACATGTATGGTGGATAAGAACTGCACTGCAAGGTCAGTTTGACCCACAAGATCAGCAGTTGAAACTCAACAGCTGCTCCTTGGAAACCCAGGGTCGCTATGAGTCAGAATCAACTCACTAACACTTAACAACAACAACAACAAGCTAAGCTTATGAAAAAAGTGCTTTTGTTGTTGTAATTAACTATAGGAATATTTTTATAAAAAATAATAAACTTTTGCTGAAACACTACCAAAAAAGAGAGGGAGTGAAGGAGAGAGAGAAAGAGTAATGCTTAAAGGTAAACCGCAATAAAGAAAACAACAACAGTAAAAACTACTTGTTCCTTGGCCCATCCGGTAGAGAATAGATTATCAAGGTCAGGATGGTATGTAGCAATGCAGATAGTACAAGAATTCGTTCAAGGATAGAAATGCAATAATCCAGGTGAGTAATGATGCTTGGCAGTACTGGTGGAATGGAGAAAACTGTGTTTACTTGCTTAGCATCTCGCACACAAAGATGAATGATGATGATGTGCTTTCTCTCATTAGCACTTCCAGCCTCAGAAACTTAGAATCATCAGCTCACTGTGTAACCACTCCATTACTAAGCTTTTTAAATTTCTTCTGTGACATCGCATCATCTCAGCCTTCTTTCATTCGAGCCCAATAAATCCTCATTATTTAATATCTGAAGTTATTGATAGAATTTCCTACTCAATTCTCCTATCTGTAGATTTTCCTAATAAGCTCTATCACCGCATTCTTATGGTCACAGTCCTTCAACTTACTCATTAATTTTCTTGCCCAGACCCTGCACTCTCTACAAAGTTTAACTTCTTTGTGACCCCAACTTCTTTTCCCTTACCCAGTAATCTGTATGTTGCCATCTTCCTTTTGCAAGAAGCATTTTTCAAGCAGCTGAGTTCCCATTTGACTTTTTGACTCCCTCACTTATTGTATAAAATTTATCTGAGACTTTGTAGTATAAAGCACTTTGTGATCCAATGTGGATTTTATGGCATCCTAGTTATGAATGCTACCTCGATGAGACAGTCAGTGTGGCTTCTAGCAGATTGAATGGGATGGAGACAGGGAAAGACAGGAAGGAGTGCAGGAGTTAAATGCAAGACAGGTAAAGGCTGTTATGAACACACTCCTGCAATAATGGAGAGATAGGCAGGTTGAATGGGTGTGGGTGGGAGACTGGGAGTATAACCACAAACATTTGTGTGTATTTCACAGAGGATATTTGTACGTGGACATATGCATTTGTTGAAAAGATATCCTTGAATGTGGTGGAGCATACAGGAGGCAAAGTTATGAAGCCTTCTTTTGTTGTTGTTAAGTGCCGTTGAGTCAGTTACGACCCATAGAGACCCTGTATAGGGTTCCCGAGGAACAGCTGGTGAGCTTTAACTGCCAACCTTGCAGTTCAAATGGCTTTGCAGTCTGGCGCATTAACCCACAGTGCCACATGAAACTTCCTTAGACATAATCAAATATCTTGGAGATTTGGCTGGGCCTTGGATTGAGTTGCGGGACCTGAGGGTTTAAGATCATAGTCCAGGACACCATGGTCAATTGGCATAGAATAGTCTACTAAGACAGCGTTGTACATTCTACTTTGGTGAGTAGCTACTAGGGTCTTAAAAACTCACGAGCAGCCTTTTAAGGTACAGCTATTGATCTCTCCCTGTCTGGAGGAAAGAGGAGAGATGAAAATTGGAGATACATTGAAGCTATTAGTCCAGGGGACTAATGAACTCATCTCCTTGATCCTGAGACCAGAGAACTTAGTAGTGTCTGACAACCACAATGAAGTCCTCTGAAAGGGTTCACATTAGAAGGTCTTGGAAAGAGTGGGAAAAAATGTGGAACAAAACTCAAAATCATAATAAAGACCAGACTTACTGGTCGAATAGGGACCGATGGAACCCCTAAACTATGATTCTTGGCCAGCTTTCATGTCTGGAACTGAACTCATTCCCATGGCTCAATTTTCAGCCAAACAATACATAGGTCTATAGGGGGAACAGCAACACTAATGAGTTATGTACAACATAGAATGAGCAACCATTTTAGATAAAAAGGGCAGCATTTACCTAACTCCAGAATTCTGAAGAGTTGGGAAAGGAGGAATAGAAACAACAAAGACAAGAGAGGATGCAGAATAAGTGATGTTAACATTGATGGAAATACAGTCAATGAGATAAAACATAGTGTGTCTGGTTTGTTGAATATAAAAGTGATGATTTGCTCTATAGACCTTCAGCCAGTTCACAATGCAAAGTCTTTTATTTTCAATTGAGCAAGTATTGGTAGCCATTCACTGTTTGATCAGATTTCTTCATTTTGCTTTTGTTTTTCAGTTGTGTGCCTGAACAGTTGACTGGAATATCTTTTTGGTTATAATATGTAAATACTTTGTATACTTTTGAAGTATATGTGGTGGTTTTTTGTGTTTTTTTTCCCTACCCAAACTCACATCTTGAAGGAAAGAGATTGTTGTAGTGGCAGTTCCCAAAGTAGGATTATGATTACTATTATTTTGATTGTAAAATGACTCCATTCACTCAATATTGTTGAAATGGAAAACTTCAGTATATATTTTCCCATCGGTAAAAAGCAGCATCCAATGTGGATCATCATCTGAATAGAAAAATTAGCTGACATCAAAGGTAAATTTGCAAGGATGTAGACAATTGAGATGGCTACTCTCACTGTTCAGTGGATTAAGCATCCCACTGCTAAGACTGTGATTAGAAGCCATCAGCTGCTCCCCAGGAGAAAGATGGGGCAGGCATTCTGCTTCCACAAAGATTTGCAGCCTTGGGCACCCTGTGAAGCCACTCTGCTCTGCCTTACAGCCTAGCCAGGAGTCAGAATTGCAGTGGGTGACATATCTTCATTGTGTTTATTCTATAATATCCTTTTAGGAAGGAAGGGATAATGATATTGGAGATGATATTCTACCATTAACTTCAGTAACATTTTACCTGCTTCATTTGCAAGAATGGAATAGAGACTATTGGAATGTAAAGTGAAAACTAAGAATGATTTGTGGCAATTAAGTCTAAACTCTTTGGAAGAGTGAGCTTATTGGTTTTTGTCCCACTGCCCACGCTACTCCCAACATCAACTGAGTTTTCTGTTTTTTAACAAAAGAAATTGACTTTTAGCGTAAACTAACTTGTTGCTGTTGTTAGGAGCTGTCATGTCATTTCAGACTTGTAACAACCCTATGCGCAACAGAATGACGCCACCTGGTCCTGCACCATCCTGACAATTGTCATTGTGTTTGAGTTCATTGTAGCTGCTGTTGGCGGGTCTTCCTCTTTTTTTTTATTGGCTTTATACGTTTTCAAGTATGAAATCCTTTTCCAGGATTGGTCCCTCTGACAGCATGTCCAAAGTACAGAGATATGACCTCTCACCATCCTCGCTTCTAAGGAACCTTCTGGCTATACCTCTTCCAAGAAGGAAAAACTGCTTTAGAACTTTCTCCCAGATGCTGAAATTCGTCTGTCATACCACGGACAAATGGTCATCTGACTTTTTCATATTCTTTTCTCTTTCCTTTCTTACTATTTTTTCTTCATCATATCCGTTTATTATTCCAGCACTATTTTTATGTAGAATTTTCTGAAGTCTTCATGTTTCATGCTAGCTTTGTGTGTGTGTGTGTGTCACTGTTCAGAAAAAGCTAACTTTTTTCCTTTGCCAAGAGCTCATCGTTTTAATGTTAAAAGTCAGAGTCCAGAAAACCAGATCCTGTTATTCGACACCATCTGTGTAACTAGCTGTTCATTTCCTACATCTTTCTTCCTTTTCCAAAGTCAAAATATTCAACTCAAATCAGAGCAAAATACTATTTTGTGTCCCCAAATTTCTGGATTCCTACTCAGGACTTTGCAGTGCCTGAAAGTCCAGTCTTTATTTATTTTGATTACATTGCTTTTTTAACTCCTAGCATTACTCAATAGAAATTGCTTGTGATTGGTGGATTTACTAAATTTAGTTAAATTTTCCATACGAATGTGTTGGTTACCCTCTGTAAGTTTTGTGTTAAAGAGATAACTTATAAAGTATGACTGAGTCAGTATATGTAGAATTTTTACATTTGATCATTTGTCTTCCAAAATAAATTGTAAACTGCTCAGGAATCCTATGTTTCTATAATTACACTGTGCCCTAAGTTGATTCTGACTCATGTCATATACAGGGCCTCATAAGGTTTCCAAGACTGTAAACCTTTACAGAAGCACACTGACTTGTCTTTCTTCTGTGCTTTAAGTTATTAAATATCCCTAATAGTAAGGTTGGTGGTTCAAACTCACCAGCTGTTCCTCGGAAACCCTGCACAGGATCACTTTTAGTAGGAATTGACTTGACGCACTTAACAACAACAACAACAACTACAGTGGTGGGTGGTGGTGGTTGTGTGCCAGAGAGTCGGTTCTGATTCATAGTGACGCTGTATAGAGAAAATCTCTAAGGGAGCAGAAACCTCATCTTTCTTCCACAGAGCAGCTGGTAGATTTGAACTGCTGACCTTGTGTTTTGCAGCCCAACTTGTAATCTATTATGCTACCGAGGTTCCTTAGTAGCTAGGGTGTTGTTGTGTGCCAGGGAATTGGTTCTGACTCATAGTGACCCTGTTACTAAGCACTAAGTGACTGTTTTTTGTGTGAGTGGGTTATTGGTTATTTGTTCAACCCCTCTATTATTCCTTTGACCAACATTTAACAATGCCTTCTTTGGGCCATGTCTTCAGAGAGGAGTATTCCTCAGTGGTTAAGAAGTAGTCATATGTTATTAACCTGTTATCATTTTAGTTTTGTGTTTCTGTCTATACCTGTTGAACAAATTTAAATCTGATAACTTTGTTCAAAATGACCTAACATGGCACTTAACTGCTGACTCTGACATCTGTGAAGAAGAGCAGTATAGATATGCTATCATTGCACTAAAGTTTGAGTTATGTAGTTTACCTATCAGAATACTGTACTTTCAGTATATAAAATCTCACTTACACCAGGTGCATTGTATTTTGGAGTTGGTTTTGTTGATTATGGGTTTGTAGATAAGAGCCTACTTATCTCTGACCTAGAACTTTTCTGACCCTATATACAAGTCACCTATTCCAGACAGAAATTCTTGAGCTCATAGGACCAACAGTAGGGAGTTAGAAAAACATCTCTCCAAATATAGAATCTGTCTTCCTCTTCAGTGTGAGTGGGCCATCTCAGTCTAATAATCTTGCATTGACAAATCAACAGGGGCATACCATTCATGTTGTTGTTGTTAAGTGCTGTTGAGTTGGTTCAGACTCATAGCAACCCTTTATTGGGTGTCTGAGGAGGTTCCGGTTGGTTTGAACCACTGACCTTTGGTTAGCAGTCCAGTGCTTATCCTACATTGCCACGCCAAGACTGAAAACCAAAAACCTAGTGGCATGGAGTCAATTCTGGAGCACTAGCAACCCTATACAGGATTTCCAACATGATAAATCTTTATGGGAGCAGGCAGTGCTATCTTCCCAGAGGGTAGCTGGTGGGCTTGAACTGCCAACCCTGTGTTTAGCAGTTCAACTTCTAACCCAGAGTACCACCTAGGCTTCTTGTAATTTCACTCCTGGAGCTAGATTGCATTCCTTAACAAAATCAAAATGTCATCAAGAAGAAGTGGATTTTGGATGAATCAAGGTCATTATATTGTCTAATAGTATCATCACTTCTCAATTTTAAGATAAAATGATCGTATGACTAAGAGTCAACTTTTGACAGTAGCGTTTTCGTGACGAGATGGTGATGTTGTTAAGTGCCATCGAGTTGGTTCCAACTCCTTGCAACTCTAAATAGGGTTTCCAAGAAACAGCTGATGGTTTTGAACTGCCGACCTTGTGGTTAACAGTTCAGTGCTTACTCGCTACAGCACTACAGCGGTATTGTTGTTGTTGTTGTTCAGTACTGTCAAGTCAGTTTTGACTCAGTTACCCTATATTGGGTTTCTTACTAGCTGCTGATGAGTTTGAACCACTGATCTTGTGGTTCACATCGACCTATGGTCAGGTGCTTATCCTACAGTGGCACACCAGCACTCCATCCAGCGACTAGATAGTAGCATTAATTTATGGCAGAAGCTACAGAACTTTGAGATTCAGTTGAAACCTAAAGTCATTTTCTGCATAATCGTTAATACATTAGTGCCCAATTTTCCCTAAACTTCTTGGTGACCCAATCCTAACATGATACCTTGCAGAATTGAGTAGCTTAATTTGTAACATGGACTAGAATTTTAATGAGTTACATTTGCATCTGTTGAAAACATGGTAATTAGGCTGATCTTAATTGCAGAATGACTATGCTGCTGTAAAGAAAAGTAAGCTGCTTCGCACTATACATTCTTTTTTTAAAAAGCATCTTCAAGGTTTATCTCTATAGGTAAACACATAGGTAAGCAGTTGGTATAGTTCAGTGCATGGAGCAGGTTGAAACAAACAGAAATACTGGTCAAAAATAGGCATTTCTGTTTGTGTGGTAATCATTCTTCATGTAAGCTATCTGCAGAAGCAAAGTGAACAATTTGTAAATATGAGCAAAATTAAAGTGAAAAATGCATGTAATATTTCAAATAGCAAACTACCGAAATGTAGGTTTGTGATTTTTGTGATTAGTTTTTACATTGCAGTTTCCTGTATGAACACAATATATCTATTCATTTCCTCATGGTATATTAACTAACCTTTTTTTTTGCTTGAAAATTATTTAAGTGAATATTTTTTCAATATCTTCTTAGTTTAAGGGAATAAAAGTATTTGATGTACCTTATTATGTTGTTGTTGTTAAGTGCTGTTAAGTCGGTCCCAACCCATAACAATTCGGTATAGGGTTTCCAAGGAGCAGCTGGTGGATTTGAACTGCTGACCTTGTGGTTCAAAGTCCAGTGCTCATCCTACAACACGTAGAAAATAAGTAAAAATATATTCACTTAAATTACTTTCAAGTAGGAAAAGGATCGATCTTCCAAGAAGAATTGAATTGATATATTGTGTTCATACAGCAAATTGCGATGGGAAAACTAATCACAAATCTACATTTAGGTAGTTTACTATTTGAAATATTATATAAATATTCCCTTTTTTTTCTCTGTAATTTTGCTCATGTTTAGCTAGATTCCTGGTGTAGCACTGTAGGATCAGCACTGAACTATGAAGCACAAGGTTGGTAGTTCAAATCCACCACCTACTTTTTGGAAAACCCTATACAGGGGTGCTATGAGTTATAACTGACTTGATTGTACTTAACAACAATAACATTATAAGCTAGTAAGGAGACTTCAATGCGTAGTGTATTACAAGCTGGGCTGTTAACCACAAGGTCAGCAGTTCAAATCTACCAGCCACTCCTCAGGAGAAAGTTGAGGCTTTCTGATCCCATAAAAAAAAATGTATAGCCTTGGAAACCCTATACAAGGTTCCTATGAGTTTGAACCAACTAGATGATACACAACCACCACCACCACTGTAAGCTAGTGCTATATGCCCAAAGGAGCCCTGGCACTGTGAGTTAATGTGCTGAGATGCAAGGTTGATTCGAACTGTAAGGTGGATGGTTCAAACTTACCAGCGGCAACTCAGAAACCCTATATAGGGTCTCTGTGAATCAGAACCAACTGTATGGCACTTAACAACAACAACAAATGTACAAAGGTTTGTCTTAAAGAAAATTTGACTAATTTGTGAGTAACCTTGAATATATATTTTAGAATTAAGCTTGTTACCAATTTATTCAAGCTTTTAAAAGTCACAGTATTTTTGTGTTGTTAAGGGAAAAGTGAGAGACTTTTCCTTTTCTCTATCAAATAATTGTAGAGTTTGAGGCCATATATAATATGATACTTTAAAAGAGCATCATATGTTTGTACATATGAAGCTGCATATTGCTAAATATTTTTAATTAGCTGGCATTCAAAGGGATTAGTTACATCAGTATAACCCCAGAAGATTTTCTTTGATAATATTTTATCTAAATTAGAATGTTCAGAATAAGCATAAAGAATTCTCAAATGTGCAAGTATCATTTTAAACTGTCCATTTGCTTGGAGCAGGAAGCTGAACTTGTAGCTTTATTCTATAAAATGAGATTTCAAAACCCCAAAGTTAATAAAGGATTTAATACTAATTTTTTTCAGTTTCACCAAGTTTAGAAAATAAGTTGTATTACGTGTAACAGAAAATGATGTGACTATGAAAGGCATTGGCAGCAAACGCAGCTTCAGTGTATTGCTAGTCTTGAAGGCACTGCCTTTATTCTGTTACCAAGCCAAGAGCAGACATATGCCCCTTGTACTTCTGCCAAAACTATTAGGCAGAAAACTAGCAGAATTGCTACCGTATTTCCATTCATGATTTATGGTAATGGGGACTGTAGAAGACTAAGTCATTTACATTTATTGAGCTCGTTTTTTGTTTATAGTTTCAGACTATATAGAGTGTTATAAAATCCATTAGATGACACATATAACACTAACAATAATACCATAAAAATATTCCAGAAACTGATTAGAGCAAAACAAAATACAATAAGCTTTCCTGGTGTTACAGTAGTGGGCTGTGGCTAGTTTTGTCAGGCTTTTTTAGTAGAAAATATAGGGATTTTCTGAATCTATAGGAAATCTGAATCTAGGTTACTACTAGAGATTGGATAAAAGTTTGGTCAGTCAAGTTTGACCATTAGTCTTTTGTTTAACTAATCATTGATGAGTGGCTATTATCTGCCTGAAAGACTGGAAAGCTCTTATTGTAGGAGCTCAGAGACCGGGGAAAACAGATGCTTACTCATGTTGTATGGGAAGTGCAATGATTAAAAATTGTACATAAAGCATTGAAGTAGAGGCATAAGGAGCTTTCCAAGTAGGAATTGAAATAAATTCAGTAGCATCGATTTCCCTAGCTTGTATATACTAGTAGACATAACTTTTACAGCTCTCAAGAACTTTTGAGAGTTGTTTTATATGGATTTGGTCAATTAGCCTAACTTTGAAGCCACATCCATTTCTCACAGGTTTGAAGCCATTGGCTTGCAATCAGGTCGAACAAAACCATTTTCAAAATGTTGTAACCCTGATTCAGTTCTATTTATATTTACTTGGAGAACTCTCATTTGAAACGGCTACATACACAATTCGTAAGCGCTTGGACTAGTCGGTCAGAATGCTCTCCCCTTGCTCTGTCTAATCCACAAAAATTATAGACTAATTTAGCAGTTATTTGCAGTTATGGATTTTTAATATCAGTGCCTATTGGGACATTGCAGTTGGCCTCCTCTAGCAAGCCAGCAGAATTCTTGTGTATATATTAATTGATAGAAAAAGAACAACTTTTTGAAAGCTACCCTGTCCTTTGGAAAAGGGATGGCTCACAATTAGATGACCCTGTTTATAGAAAGGTGCAGTATTTTTGGTTGCTGGACTAGACTGGCTTCTGGAACTTTTAGAGTAAAAAAAAAAACTAGAAAGAAAGATCTGTCGATATATTTCCAGAAATTCACTCATTGAAAGCCCTACGGATTACAAAGATCTGATCCCATTGTGCATGAGGCTGTTATAATTCAGATGACTCTAAGGCAGATGATTACAATGATAACAGAAAAGTCAGTCCTAAAGTCAGTGTGTACACTGGAACTAGCCTATTGAGTGATTTCTTCAATGTGAACCCCAGGTCCTAGCATTGAATGAGAGCACACAGGATTGACAATAGAGTTCTGATATGTTATGTTGGCTGCTAGAATTAAGCTTTAGGGCAGATTATATAGTGTTTAGATAATAGATTACCCAAATACATGCTGTATGAAGCATGGGCTTGAGCCTTCACAGACAGAATCTAGCAAAGAAATGTATGAAGGCCTTGCTGAAGTTCAACTCTACAATAAGATTATAGTAGAAGGAGCGCCAGTCTGGAGTGTGCGGCTTCTCAAACTTCTTCGAGCTCTGTGTCCACAGCAGTGAAAGAAAGCAGTTGGATTGAATGATTTCCAGTGGACCTTCCAGATTTAGATGCTGGGAGATTTTTACTTCCTCCTTGACTATTCCTAGAACACAATCCACTGGGATGTGAAGAGTGGTCTCATGCTTTTAACGAAGTGTGTCAAGACAAATAAAATTTTGTGTCTCTTTTTTGTATTTGCTAAGTAGCTGTCAGTTTTTAAAACTCTTTGATTTGATAACTACAATGCCACTATTTGATGGTCTCCTTTCACAACCCTAGGGTTGCATAACAGAAAACTAAGATCTCAGAATTGTTTTCATTGACCTTACTATATCTTTCGTATTGTGTACTGTGAAAGTTAGTGGCTCCTGTCTGATTTCTAGAAAGACAAGACAGAATTTTTCATAAACATAGTTTAGCTTGATTTGAGGTTGGATTTTGTGAAAGCTTGAGTAGATGGCCTGACTCTGTGTTAGAAGATGCTTAGAATCACTGACTGATACTTTTATTCTTTTTGATGCTGAGGAAAAAACATAACCTAATAAATCCAGGGGCCAACTTGAGACCTCAATAATTCTTTAGATAACCGATCTTACGAATGATTTCTGAGAATCGATGTTGTGCAATGTGCATTTATGTTTTCTTCTTAATATATGAATTCTTAAAGTTCTTAAGGTAGATGGTATTGTTATATGTCGTGGAGTTTGTTCCGACAGGATTTGCGAGGTGTAAATCTTTACAGGAGCAGAAAGCCTCATGTTTCTCCCACGGAGCAGCTGGTAGTTTCGAACTGCTGACCCTAAGGTTCGCAGCACGATTCGTAATCACTATGCTACCAGAGCTCCTTAGGTAGATGGTAGTCTGCTTTAATTACTTGGTTTTTGTTCAAATGCAAAAAGTTTGAGGTATTGAGGAGCCCTTGAAACATATATTAATTATTTGCTCAAGTGATAGAACAGTGTTATCACTAAGTAGATATTTTTCTGCGAAGTTCAGAAACCAGAGTAGATCCAGTTTATCTTTACCCAGGAAGACAGGAAGTACTCTGAGGGACAATGGCTGTTTTCTTTCTTTTCATTTGCAAATATAGTAGACAGGACCCTAAGGTCTACTCTGTGTAATGCAGTTCAGCAGATCCTCCCAGTAGTAAACTCTGTAGTTGGAGGGGACTGTGGTGAGTAAATCCAAGTACAGACAAAGAGCTGCTACTTTCTCACTGTGGATGTATCATCTTCAAATATGCAAACACTTGCATCTGGTTGTTGTTGTTAAGTGCTGTCGTGTCAGTTCTGACTCATAGGGTTGATTTGAAGCACTGACCTTGTAGTTAGCAGTCCAGTGCTTATCTTACAGCAACACTCCGATCGGTCGTTGTTGTGCCTTGGAGTCAGTTCAGACTCATAACAACTCTCCAGGACTCTTTATATAACCATGGTATTGCTGTTAAGTGCCATTGAGTTGGTTCTGACTCATAGCAATCTTGTATAGGGTTTCCTAGGAGCCACTGGTGAGATTGAAACAACTACCTTGCCGTTCAAACCGACCTCGCAGTCCAATGCTTATCCTACAGCGCCACACCTGGACTCCTTGTGTATGGCACTCATTCCATTCTCCTAAGAAAACCAAAAAACCCCGAAAAAAACATTAATCGTGACATTTATGTTAGTAGAGGTCCAAGTTCAAGGAAATGTAGTAAAGTAAAATTCATAAATATATTTTAACTTCCTTAGTTTTGATGATGTTGTTCACTGTATTTGCCTCTTTTTTTCCCCCCACAACTTTCCAAGTGGAAGAAGACACAGAAGAAAGTTCTAGATCTGGGAGAGAGTCTGTATCCACAGCCAGTGACCAGCCTTCCCACTCCCTGGAGAGGCAAATGAATGGAAACCAAGAAAAAGGTGATAAGAGTGACAGAAGAAAGGATAAAACTACAAAAGAAAAGAAGAAAGACAGAGACAAAGAAAAGGATAAAATTAAAGCCAAGAAGGGAATGCTGAAGGGCTTGGGAGACATGTTCAGGTAACTCCTTTACCATTCCCAACCAGATCAAATTCATCATGAGTGTGAGATGCATAAGAGGTACCCAATGCATGTGTTCGAAGATACCATGTTTGAGGGGAGCCAGAATTCTTAACATATTTCTCAGTCTTACCTACTGTCTTTTTATTGTGAAGGATTTCACCTTAGTTATTTCAGACCATTTTAGCAGCCTTAAAGGTATCTTGCCAGCCATGTAAATCATTTTCCAAGAGGAAGGAGGGACATGTCTGTATTGTAGCTATGCATAAGAGCAAAAGCCCCCTTGAGACAAACTGCTATTAAAACAGTATTTGTTCTTTTTTGTGTCTGAACAATGGTTCATTATTTAAATTTAACAGAGAGCTCAAGTTAGTAGTAGCATTTAAAGGTTCATTAATAACAAGTCTAATAAAAAATGTTACAAATAGAGCTTCAATTAAGCTGTGTTGATTAATTTAATACTTATTACTTCAGTCTGTAAAGATTTCATTAAGCGTAATCTCTGGCTGTTTCTTGACAGTTGTTTTTGTGTCCCTAAATTATACTCCAAGATTACTTAGCATATCATTTTTTACAAATCATGGCTAAACAATAAAAGTGACAAGTTGTTCAGAAGTTGCACTGAAACTCTCCCATAAAATGTTCATAGAAGGTGATTTATAATATTCAGGCATTTAATGTTAAATATAAAACTTGCTTGATTGTTCCATAAATTAAACCCCTAAACATATCAAGATGATGGTTTGAAATTGAAAACCTACAGTTGACTCTTTAGAAAGTAGTTATCCTACATCACGAATCCCTTCCTTGAAACATTTTTGTAATCGTAAAATGTGAACAAGAGTTTTCATTTTCATAGAATGTTTTGATTTATAATCCTAAGGTTGACCTCAATAACTCAGGGCCTTATAGATAAATCAAGTCTGGAAAGTGAAAGCATCAAGACATAGCCTGCAGGCTCCATAACACGACAGATGTGTTCTGTAGATGTCTGATTAAGTAAAGTGCTTGTAAGAAGTAAACTAACTATAGGAGCAGATAATACAAAGACTGGCCAGTGTGGGTAGTAACTACTATCTTTAATGTAAATAGGACTGGATTCCAGTGTCTGATACGTCAAAGCATTTATGTATTCAGAGTTTTTCATTAGCTTTTGTCTTGTTTATATACTGCTTCTTCTGAATGCTTTTTCAGTCATATCATCTTTCTTCATTATATTCCATGTCCAAGAACACTTTAGGGGATGAACTTGCTCTAACTGCCACTTTATTTCTGTTTCTGTGTTAGTCAGGAGGTTTTCATTCTCTATATGCAAAGTGATAGTTCATAAACTGGCGCTTACATAGAGCACAAAAATATGTCTGCTTCCCATCAATTAAAATTTAAAGAAATTTGTACTACTGTCTTCTTGAAATTAAAGAATAATACATCTGAATTTTAACAGAATCTCATTTTCAGTGGTTCTCTCAGAGTCTCATTGAAAGCTAAAGACTGGTTTGTTAGTTTTCGTTCATCAGCCAGCATTTATCTGATATATAGAGTACTCTGTTCTTGTCCTGGAATAATAAAAAAAAGCAAAGTGCTAGCATTTTAGAATTGAATTAATTACAAACTACCTTTGGTTTTTTCAGCCACTTGCAGTTCCAAACGGAGAGATGCCTTAAAGTAGAGATTTCTATTTGGAGTCAGTGGGGAAATTATTCATTGTTCCAAAGCAACCCTGAAAGCAATACAATGCAACCGTTTTTTAAATTTTTTAAAATTTTTACTAAAGGCTGTATAGAACTTCAGATGATACTTTCTCTGGATCTCCAGAGATTGTTGTTGTTGTTAGGTACCATCGAGTTGGCACAGATCCGTAGAGACCTTATGCACAGCAGAATGAAACAGTGCCCAATCTGGGCCAATCTCACTACTATTTTCACGCTTGAGTCCATTGTTGATGCCACTTATCCAGTCCATCTCGTTGGAGGTCTTCCTCTTTTTCTCTAACCCTCCACCTTACCAAACATGATTTCCTTCTCCAGTGACTGGTCCCTCCTGACAATATGTCTGAAGTATGAGAGATGAAGTCTGACCATCTTGACCTCCAAGGAACACTCTGGCTGCACTTCTTCCAGAATGGATCTATTGGTTCTTTTGGCAGCCCATGGCACTTTCAATATCCTCCTCCAACACCATAACTCAAAAGCATCACTTCTTCTACGGTCTTCCTTATTCACTGTCCAGCTTTCGCATGCATATGAGGTTATTGAAAATACCATGGCTTGAGTCAGGCGCACCTTAGTCCTCAAGCTAGCATCTTTGTTCTTCAGCACTTTAAAAAGGTCTTGTGCAGCAGATTTGCCTAATGCAATATGTCTTCTGATTTCTTGACTGCTGCTTCTGTGAGTGTTGTTAGTTGATCCAAGAAGAATGAAATCCTTGACAACTTCAATCTTTTCTCCATTGATAAGAATGTTGCTTGTTGGTCCAGTGGTGAGGATTTTTGTTTTCTTTACATTGAGATGTAATCCATACTGAAAGCTGTGCTCTTTGATCTGCATCAGTAAATGTTTTAAGTTCTCTTCACTTTCAGCAAGCAAGATTGTATCATCTGCATATTGCAGGCTGTTAATGAGTCTTCCTCCAATCCTGATGTTATGTTTTTCTTCATATAACTTAGCTTCTCGGATTATTTGCTCAGCATACAGGTTGATAAGTACAGTGAAAGAATACAACCTTGTTGCACACTTTTTTAAATTTCAAACCATTCAGTATTCTCATGTTGTGTTCGAACAACTGCCTCTTGGTCCACTTACAGATTCCTCATGAGCACAATTAAGTGTTCCAGAATACTCATACTTCTCAATGTTGTCCATAGCTTGTCATTATCCACACATCAAAAGCCTTTGCATAGTCAATAAACCACAGGTGAACATCTTTCTGATATTCTCTGCTTTCAGCCAAGATCCATCGGACATCAGCAATGATATCCCTCATTCCACAGCCTCTTCTGAATCCCGGCTTGAACCTGTGGAAGTTCTCTGTTAATGTATGGTTGCAGCCATTTCTGTATTACCTTTAGTAAAACTTCATTCACATGGGATGTCAAAGATTTGTCCAATGATTTCCACATTCCATTGGGTCACCTCTCTTTGGAATGGGCACAAATATGGATCTCTTCTAAATAGTTGGCCAGACAGTTGTCTTCCAAATTTCTTGGCAGAGATGAATGAGTGCCTCCTGTGCTGCCTCACTTTCTTGAAAGATTTCAGTTTATATTCCATCAATTCCTGGTGCCTTGTGCTTAATTACTTCAATGTACTTTGGACTTCCTCCTTCAGTATCATTGGTTCTTTATCATATGCTACCTCTTGAAACGGTTGAACGTGAACCATTTGCTTTTGGTACAGTGCTTTCTGGATCATTCAGTAATTTGCCCAGAGAATCTTTCAACAACGGAAGTCGAGGCTTGAATTTTTTCTTCAGTTCTCCCAGCTTGAGAAATGCTGAGTATGTTCATCCTTTTTGGTTTTCTGATTCCAGATCTTTGCACATTTTGTTGTAATGTTTGGCTTTATCTTCTTGAGCTGATCTTTGAAATTTTCTGTTCAGCTCTTGTACCTCCTCCTTTCTTCCATGTACTTTAGCATCTCTATGCTGGAGAGCAAGTTTCAGAGTCTCTTCTGACATCCATTTTGACCTTTTCCTTCTTTCTTGTCTTCTCAATGATTTTTTGCTTTCTTTATGTATGATGTACCTAATGTTATTCCACAACTCGTCTGGTCTTTGGTCTTTAGTGTTTAATGTATCAAATCTGTTCTTAAGATGATCTCTAGATTCAGGTGGGATATATTCAGGGTCATATTTTGGCTCTCATGGATTTGTTTTCATTTTCTTCAGCTTCAGTTTGAATTTGTAATTGAGTAATTGATGGTCTGTTCCACAGTCTGCCCCAGGCCTTGTTTTGACTGATGATTATGGAGCTTTTCCATTGTCTCTTTCCGCAGATGTAGTCAATTTGATTTCTTTGTATTCCATCTGGTGAGGTTCATGTGTATAGTCATCTCTTATGCTGTCTAAAGAAGGTATTTGAAATGAACAAATCATTGGTTTTGCAGAATTCTATCATGTGTTCTCTAGCATCTTTTCTATCACAAAGGCCATATGTTCCAACTAGTGATCCTTCCTCTTTGCTCCCAACCTTTGCTTTGCAATCAACAGTAATGATCAATACAGCTTGATTGCATGTTTGATCAATTTTGGATTGAAGAAGTTGATAGAATTCTTCTATTTCATCCTCACTGGCTTTTGTGGTTGGTGCGTAAATTTGAATTATAGCAGTATTAACTGGGCTTCCCTGTAGGTGCATGGATATTATCCTATCACAGACAGCGTTGTATCTCATGACTAATTTGGGTATGTTCTGTTTGACAATGAATGCAACACTATTCCTCTTCAATTTGTCGTTCTTCGCATAGTAAACCATGTGGTCATCAGTTTCAAAATGGCCAATACCAGTCCATTTCAGCTCACTAATGCCTAAAGTTATCAATGTTTATGCGTTCCATTTCATTTTTGACAATGTCCAATTTTCCCAGATTCGTACTTCGTACATTCCATGTTCTGATTTTCAGTGGATGTTTACAGCTCTTTCTCTTCATTTTGAGATGTGTCCCATCAGCATATGAAGGTCCCGTGGGCTTTCCTCCCACAGGCTTTACTCCATTAGTGCCATCACGGTCAACTCTACTTTGAGGAGGTAGCTCTTTCCCAGTCGCATTTTGAGTGCCTTCCAACCTGAGGGGCTCATTTTCCGTCACTGTATCTGATAGTGTTTCTCTACTATTCATAAGGTTTTCAGTGACTAATTATTTGGAAGTAGTTTGTCACTCTTTCTTCCTAGTCTGTCTTTGTTTGGAAGCTCATCTGAAACCTATCCATCATGGGTGACCCTGCTGGTATTTAAAATACCGGTGGCATAGCTTTCAGAATCACAGCAACTCACAAGCCACCACAGTATGACAAAATGACAGACAAGTGGTGTTGGGAAAAAAAAGGCAAGTCATTTGTAGCTTGCAGGGCCTGTGTATCATAGAAAATCAACTACATGCAGATGTAGCGGTTGAAGATTTCCTTTAAAGGTAAGCTAACATTTTCCCAATGTTTAAGAATGGCTTACATTTAATTTAAAAAAAAAAAATCCACAGGTGTCCATGCTTTTCTGGAATCAATAGTGTGCTGGAGCTGGTCTACCTTGGCATTTGAGTGCTGACTGCTAAATTTATAGGAAATTTGCAAATTAGTAAGGTTAAATACAACTATTATTAAAAGTTGTGTAAGTTACAGTAGAATCGATGGATGTTAATGCTGAAAAGTTATCACTTCTTAATTATTGAAGTTATTTACACGTTTCATACATACATGGTTTATACTAGCAGGCTTCAAAAAGTTTGTGGAAAAATTCCTTTACCTTTTAATTCTATCTTTCCTGGAAGTCTTTGAAGCACCCTCATATACTGCTAAGTATTTCTTCCCAACTCCTTGTTGAGTGATATCATATTGGTATCTTGAAACCAAGCATGGTGGGAAATTGAATATCACAAAACAGCCCTTATTTCCCCAGGAGAGCTGGTGACTTAAACACACTACCATGTAGACTTAGGAAAGTCTTCAAGTTCTCCAAACGCTGCTGCTTGAAAATCACTTATTAAATGCAAACTCTTTGTTTGAGCAAATGCTGGTTCTTAATCCTTCCTTCACATCTTTATTATATGTCATTGTTGTTGTTAAGTGCCGTCGACTCGATACCAACCCTAAGTGACCCTGTATCGGGTTGCTGAGGAGCAGCTGGTGACCTTGAATCACTG
The DNA here is from genome assembly GCF_000296735.1 of Chrysochloris asiatica. Lineage (NCBI taxonomy): Eukaryota > Metazoa > Chordata > Mammalia > Afrosoricida > Chrysochloridae > Chrysochloris > Chrysochloris asiatica. The sequence goes on from NW_006408682.1 coordinate 5,242,397, forward strand.
ACCTTGCAGTTCAAATGGCTTTGTAGTCTGACACATTAGCCCACAGCACCACACCAGGACTCCATTATGTGTCTTTGTTGTTGTTGTTAAGTGCTGTCAAGTCGATTCCGACCCATAGCAACCCTGTACAGGGTTTCCAAGGCTGTAAATCTTTATGGAAGCAGAAAGCGTCATCTTTCTCCCGTGGAACCGCTGGTCGTTTCAAACTACTGACCCTAAGGTTCGCAGCCTGTTTTGTAACCACTACGCTACCAGAGCTCCTTTTATAGGTCATTAGTATTTGAGAATTCTCTTAAAGCATTGCTCGATTTTAAAACACATTTTTGAACTCTCTTTCATACCTACTGGATCTCTCTGTCTTTTTTTTTAGCCTAATATAGATTTATTTATTTTAAAACTGCATAAGGGAATATATGGTTTGAAAACTAGTTTCTTCTTTTCTCTTTGTTCTTTTAAGGAAACTTGTATGTGAGTTCATTGTTGTTGTTGTTAACTGACGTCAAATTGGTTCCAACTCCTGTTGACCCTGTGTAGGGTTTCTGAGGACTAGCTAATGAGTTTGAACTGCCAAACTTGCGGTTCTAACTGACCTTGCAGTCGAATGTTTATCCTACAGAGCCACATTAGCAGTTTATTATTTTTTTAATAGCTTAATCAGAATGTGTTTATTTATATACAGTTGGTAAGGAGGCAGAAAGAACAAAGCTGGTGTTTACTTGTATGTGTTATTTCTGTTTTGTAGTTCAGATAACGCAAATGATAAGGAATATTAGCTATTGGGAATCTAACCTTTTAAGTATGTGTACAGCCTTTGCACTCCTTCTTTTTTGTCCAATGAAGGTAGGTTTTCCTTCAAAAACAAGCTCTCCATCTTCCTCCCCCTATTACAACTACCCCTGTTGGTTGCCTGTGCATTTTGGTTAAATTTGTTGAGAGCCCAATTTAAAAACTTGTACCCAAGAGAATGATGGTACATTGAGTAGGGCTTGTAATTCATTTGCATTCACAGAAAACATGGTTTTCTATTTCACACATTGACTGGTTTTCCTCCAAATGATTTAATTATTGATAAACTGCTCTAGGAGAGAATGTTGTGAGTCAGGCCAATCACTCCTCTGTTTATAAATTATGGAGTATATGAAGTGCAAGAGTTGCCTTAATGCAAGTTTTAAATCACAAATTTAAATCTGTATGAGATCAGATAACAAATTGAAAGTGTTTTGTGTTTGTATTAATTTTTCCTGGTACATACTACATCTTTATTTTTAGCACATAAACTAACCAAACCAAACAAACAAAACTCATTTCTGTTGAGTCAATTCTAACTCATAGTGACTCTATAGGAGAGGCTAGAACTGTCCTTTTGAATTTCTGAGGCTGTATCTTTATGGAGGGAGCCCTTTTGTGGTGCTGTGGTTAATGCAGCAGACTGCAAAGCTGTTGGAAGTGCAAGGTTGGCGGTTCAAGCTCACTAGTAGCTCCTTGGAAACCCTATATAGGGTCGCTATGGGTTGGAATTGACTTGACGTCACTTAACAACAACATCTTCATTGGAAGCACACACTGCCTCCTCTTTTAACCCTTTGATTGTCATCCCAAGCACTTGACCATTTCAGTCCTATGCCTCCAGTGCTGTTTTCTTTAGCATTGAGCCCTGGTAGTGTAGTAGGTTAGGAGTTGGACTGCTAACTGAAAGATCAGCAGTTGGGATCTACCAGCACCTCCATGGGAGTACGAGGAGGCTTTCTGCTCCCATAAAGCTGTGCAGTCTCGAAAACCGGCTCGACACCACAAAACCATCTCCACCAACCACTGCCCTTATTAAAATGACTGAATGTACTTACAAAACAGATCAACATACCTTGTTAATAAATACAGCAGAGGGAGGATCTGACATTTTTAATCTGTGTGTATGATGATTGTATGATACCTAGCTATTAGAACTTCATACTATAAAATCTCTGAGAACTTAGCAATGATGATAGCGTGTTCACTAGGGAGTGAACTAAGAATGTACTGATTTGTTTTAGGAGGAGGGAGAGCTATGGTTTAATGTTTTAAATATGTTCTGTTTTAAATGAAAGCCACAGCATTATAAAGCAACATGTTTTCCCTTATTTTCCATAGCTACATTGAAATAACTAAGAAGATTATTAAATTCTAGATTTTGGAAAAATATGTTGAGATATTAAGAATGTAAGATTAAGTCTTCACTTTTTTCCAGTGAAAGTAGGTATAGCTTCTTATCACTTTACCTACAAACTGAAATTGTTACTGTCTGAATGTCAGAATTGTATCTCCCCTAAAAGGAAAGATTCTTAGATTGGAGACCTTGTTATGTATGGTGTCCATGCTTAATAGGTAAGAGCTTATCTTTGTGGAAAGCAGAAACAAACATAATGTTGGAATATTAGGGTTAAAATTGAATCCTCCAATTACATTTAAAATGATTACCTGGGTCCCTGCAGTATTGTTTTATTCAGTTGTGCAAGAGGAAATAGATAATTCAGTTTGAAACCTTGTTTGGTTGAAACCGGATATACTGCTATCTTTTCCTTTTTAGACTCTCCTAGTTTTCAGAACACAATGAGCAGGATTAGATTGTAAAACGTAATGTTGGTAGGTTTGAATTACACAGCTTAACATGTGACAAGGCTTTTGAGAGAATAGCAAACACAAGTGACTGTTGCTTTCCTTCCTTGTTTTTACTAACTGTGTCTGTACGTGTTTCTCATTTAGCCTTGCCAAACTGAAGCCCGAGAAGAGATGAGCACCAAACCAGACTCAAAAATGTCTTAAGCAGCATATATTGCACAGTTGTTTTTTGTTTTTGTTTTTTAAACAAACAATAAATTTACTTTTAATGAATTCTTAGTGGCTGTTGACGACTTTTGTTTACGACATCAGCAGTTTTGAAATTTCCATATTAATAATTTGGAACTTTTTTATCTTGATTTCGAGCTTGGGGGTTTCAATTACTGCTTGAAAAGGCAGAGGAAGAATCTTTTTTTTTCCCTCTCTTTTTAACTATCATTTTTGGTAAACCCCTTTTCATAGTGGCAAACTATGCTCCTAGCTGCTGGTGTATTCAGAAATCATTAGCACTCATCAGTTGGATCTTAGAATCTGTTTTTTCAAGATTATGTGAAGTACTATACCAGTTTAGTTTCATTGTGTAACACAGTGGCAAAGGTGGGCTGGCAGTGTGTGTGTGTGTGTGTGAGGGTGGGGGATGAACAGTGTGGAGGTGGTAAGTTGTTAGTGATGAAATGCAATGGGGGAACAGCTTGATAACTAAATAGACCAGTTTGTATTTTGTGGCAAGGGTTAACTTTTGATTCCCTTAATGCATTACACAGTTGAAACAAAAGATGGGGAGGGAGGGAAGTCTGGTCATTAAAGGAGTATCTGGGCTCTGGGGTGGCTGAAGCAGCAAGTTCTCCCAGTGTGAGAAGAGTAGAGATAGTTTGGCAAAAGGTTATTGCCAGGTTTGCTGAAACCACATGGAATAAGAGCAAAAACTTTTAAATAAATAAATAACTTTCTAATAAACTTTTTAGAGAGTCTACCTGTCCAAGTGTTCTAATCACAGATCCAAATCCAGTACTGGTACAAATCAGACTGTCCTTAATTACACATGAATCTGTCTGCTTTGTTAGAAGCCTTAACATACATATAATCCACCTCCCTTTAGGATTTCAGACGAAGACTGTCTTTAGTTTGCTCAGTTTTCTAACAAGAGTAAAAGTACATCCTAATTAAACATAAATGTGTGGAGGAAAAAGAAAACTATTTAATAAAGGATGCTGTGGAATTGGGTTGAGTGCCTGAGAGAAAGATTTTAGTAGAAGTTAATAGCAAGTTTATAGGCTCTAGGCCTGCCTCCAACAAGCGAAATCCCTAAACAAGACAAGAGATTGTTGTTGATGTTCAGAGCTGTCAAGTCAGTTTCCACTCAAAGCGACCCTATATAGGGTTTCTAAGACCTCACATATTCCAGGGAGGCAGAAAGCCTCATCTTTCTTCCATGGAATGCCTGTGGGTTCCAACATAGGACATTGTGGTTCACAGTCCAGTGCTTACCAGATGAATTCATCCAGCTCTTTATGGGCTAGAGGTGGTGGTGATGGTGTGCCGTGGAGTCGGTTCCGACTCATAGTGACCTTGCCCTACTCAAAACCACTACACTACCAGAGCTCCTTATGGACTAGAGATAGAAACATCATAATATTTGTGCATCTCTGAAATATCAGGACTTAGAGGGTTTTTTTTTTTATGGTTCAGTCTAATAACGAATGAACAAAACTACTTTCTCATTGGTAATGTTAAATGGTATCCTATGAAATCAGTCAGTGATATAGGGAGTGCAGTTAAAATGACCACATAGAAAACAATGCCTATGAAAATGAAATACAGAAACAGTACCATATAATGGGGGAGGTGGGGGGGGGAGCACCAAGAAAGGGGGACTTGAAAAGAGATAAATTTTGTTTTCTTGTCACCTGATCAGAAGACAAGTCTGTTTTATATGTAAACATATTGGTGAGGTTTCCTTGGAAAAGTTTCCAATTTGTAAATCCAAAAGATCATTGTATGTTTCTTTTAATTTGAACTGAAACAGAGGTTTCCATTTTTAACACTGGAAAATAAGTGTCGGAATGACCTGTTAGCATAGCTAAGTCTAGGGTTGTTGTTGTTGTTGTGTGCTGTGGAGTCGGTTCCGACTCATAGTGACCCTGTGCAGGGTTTCCGAGGCTGTAAATCTCTACAGGAGCAGAAAGCCTCATCTTTCTCCTGCAGAACAGCTGGTAGTTTCGAACTACCTACCCTGAGGTTCACAGCCTGATTCATATCCACTACACTACCAGAGCTCCTTTAAGTCGGGTAGCTGCTATCATATTCCTCTAGTATTCTTTTTTCCCTTGTTAGCAGTTTTAAATAGAGAACCCCTGACATCTGTTGCACCAAAGTTGACTGCAAAGGAAGCCAGAGGAGGCACAAAGCATGACGGCTGAGCCTCTAAGACCTTTTCTGACGTCCCTTCACATTTCTTTTCCATAGACCAGCAGCATGAATACAGAATGCAAGTGTCAAGGATGACACCCACTTTATAGTCTCTGTAAAGCAAACCTTTTCGCAAAAGAAATTTCTGACAGTTCTGAGATGCTAAGTCAATTTCAATTCCAGACTGTGTGGAAAATGGAACCATTTTCTGCAATTGATGTGAAAATTGAAGGCTAGTGACTATTCACTCTCTAATAACATAGGGTAAATAAATACTATCATATCATTGAACAATGTACTTGGAGACAGGCTCGGCTAATGAGATTCACCATAACATATATTGCAAATATTCTTTCTGAAAGTTTTTATTTGTTACCATTAGAAACCCCATATCTTTTGCATTACATGTAAAGGATCAAGTACACACTACTCCAATATGTATTTTTTATCAAGCCATAAATAATTATATAAATGTAATTGCTTTATTCTTTTAAAAAATCTTGTTAAAAATTCATTTGGGAAGTGACCTCTTGCATAATTGAATGTTGGCTGGTTTTCTTCTAACCTCTGTTTAACAATAGCCAACTTAGAAACCAGTGATTATAATCTGATTATGTTTCATATCATAATGAAGTATTTATACATACCATAGTGTAATATCCATGCATGCTATCAACCTTTCCATTTGTGTTTCTTATGATGGATAAGGCATCCATGCTTTAAGCTAAGGCTGAACCCCTAAAGTTGTCCTGATCCTCATTTGGTTATTTCAGAACTTTGCTCCAGCAATTCTGTACTCACTTTTCAACATCTAATGATTCTTTCTCTACTGGGTCAATTTCATTGTCCAAACCATGCTTTTTGATAGCCTTCCATATGTAACCCTGCCTGCTCTTGCATTTTCTTTCCACCTCATAGCCAATTCTTTGATTTGCTGTCTTCATGTTCCCATTCTTTCTTGAACTCACATCAATGAAGGCTTCATCACCATTCCCTCCACAACACCTATCCCTGTGAAGGTCATCAATGATGTCGTCATTCCCACCCTTCACCAGAGTCCATCAGTAGCATTTGATTTGTTGGCCTTGGCCATTGCTCTTCTTTGAGGTCACCCTGGCTGGGTCTCCCTTCCACTTTGCTCACCGTTCTTCAGTTTCCTTGGTTATGGGTGTTTTTTGTTTGGTCAGTCTCTATCCTCCAGATACTGGAATGAACAATCCTTACTGCTCTTCTCTTTGTTCTTTTCATTAACACAGAGTTTTCATATTTACAAAAACCAATGGTTAGAAAATCACTCCTTCCATCTTTGGGGCTTTAAATATAATCTTAAGTGCTCATGACTCCCAGTTTTGCATCTCCAGCCTGGGCATCCTCCTTGAATCTAGGCGTGTAGATTCAACTGGGCTCATGACATGTTCACTAGAATGTCTACCAGACATCTAAAACGTAACATGCTCTCAGCTCATTTCCTGCCATTCCCATCTAAACTGCTTCTCTCTATCTTCTCTCTCACAAATAATTGCTGCTCCATGTTTCTAGTTGTTAGGTCCCTCACCTAGGAGAAATCCTTGATTCCTATCTTTTCCTTACACCCTTCATTCAGTCTATTCTTGTGCAAAGGTAAAAGCCATCTCATCTGCTTTCAGGCATATCTAGAATCCTGCCACTTTTCAGTACTGCTGCTTCTGTGGGCCACGACCCCGTCTCTCTCCTGCGTGTTTGTAAAAAGAATCTCCCAACTGCTCTCTGCTTCTACACTTGCTTCCCTACAGTGTTTTCCTCAAGAATCCAGACTAATTTAATTAAAATGGAGGTCACAAAATTTCCCTCCTGTTTTAAATCCGTCGAAAGACTCAAAAGTCACTCCGAATTAAAAACTAAAATCCTTAAGTCAACTCTTTGACCCTACAGGACTGACTCCCTTCCCCTCTCATTTCCTGCTCCGTTTTCCTTTGTAACTTCACTGTACCTACTCATTCTTTCCTGAACATACCAGGTTCCCTGGAGCCTTGATCCATGCCCTTCCCTCTGACACACTTTTCTCAGATACACAAATGGCTGATGCTTGCATCTTTATTCAAATACCAGTTTTTAGGGAGATCCTTTCAAAAACTGCACCTTCCCACCCTAGTGCTTCCTCTTCCACTTTTTGCATTATTTTCCTCCTTTGCCCTTGTTAAGTGCCATCGAGTCGATGCTGACTCATGGTGATCCTGTATAGGGTTTCCGAAGATTGGCTGGTGAGTTTGAATCACCAATCCTGCAGTTCAGACTGACCTTGTGGTCCAGTGCTTTATTCCAGAGGGTCACACCAGAACTCCTTTATACTTGCCACTATTAAATACATGATATATTCTATGTATTTGGTTTAATAATAAACTTACCATGGCATAGACTTTTGAACCATTTGCCACATTTCTCCAAGAGGGTCTGGTGCAAAGTAAGTGCCCATTAAAGAGTATTAGATGTTGGTTGTCCATATCCCTCCAGTGCACCTGTTGACTTACATCCCAGCATTCACTTCTAGGTCCAAGGGCTTTTATGAAAAGCAATTCTGATTCTGTGCCTGGGTGTGCTGGAAATGCCCGGAAATTAACACATCCTTGAAGCAACCGGAAAATCATGATCCAAGGAAGTTGGTGTAAAAATACCCATTCCCACAGCTCAGTGGCTTCTAGCTCTAAGGCATAAGCTCTGTACCATTACCAATAGGTGTGGTCCACAAACCAGGAGCATGGGCATTACTCCGCCAGTTCTCAGGCTCCGCCCCAGACCTGCTGATTTCAGAGTCTGCCGTTTAACCCTGGAAATTCACCTACCTTACTGGATGAGCGGCACAGTGCGGCCAAACCTCCCAGAGTTCTGAAGAAGACTGAAGGGTACCCTCTTTGGGTTGCTTTGCCCTTTCCCTGGTCCCTGGTTACCACAAAGGATTAAGTTTTCACCCACTAATCAAAAAGTTGGCAGTTCAAGTCCATCCAGAGGAATTTTAGAAGAAAGTGCTGGTGATCTCCTTTCAAAAAAATCGGCTACTGAAAATCATAATGAGTTTCCCTCTAACACACATGAGGTTGCCATGAGTCTCAATTGACATTATAGCAATTGGTTTGGTTTGGTTTTCCTGCCCCTGTCACATCTCCACTTCACTTCCAGTGTTCTTTGCAGCTCCAGTTCCAGCCTGTACCCTTCTTAACATCTTCTGGGGAAATCCATTCCAAGATCATCAGAATTTGTTGAATGACTTGATATATAAATAAAATGTCTAGAGTAAGGGGTAAAAATGGAATGTGAGAGATTTCTACTTGAATTAATTTTATGGTTTATGACAAGTTATCCTACCAGTATGATAATGTTGTCCATATCTTTGGAAGATAGCGTCACTACCAAAACCTTACATGTAGGCAAATTGGTGGTGGTGGTTATGTGCCATTGAATCGGTTCGGACTCACAGCGAACCTGCATAGGGTTTCCGAGGCTGTAAATCTGAATGGGAGCAGACAGCCTCATCTTTCTCCTGCAGAAAGACTGGTAGTTTTGAACTGCTGACCTCGAGGTTGGCAGCCCAATTGTAACGCTACCAGAGCGCCTTTAAAACAAGTTAAACCCTTGGTTTTACTATTTACAAGTCTTGCCAGTAACTGCTGATGTGACTGGTCCCTTCTAAACTGTACACCTCTAGGTAGCTTTTAGTCAAGCTCACCCTCACCATTAAGTGGTACTGTAGAACATTATTTCTCCCTAACCAACCAGTTGGTTACCTCAAGTATGTCAGAAGAGAACTGCACTTCATAGGTTTTTAATTTTATTTATATATGTTTGTAAACATTTTGTTGTGATTTACAGAGCGAGTTGTTTTTCCACTCCACAGCTATGTACATTTTGATCCGGGAAGTTGATTACAGAATGTAGTAGCTCTCGTCCCACTTCCTTCCTGCATGTTCCATTTCCATGTGTCTTTCAGCTCTATCCCTTCCTGCATAAGCTGTCTTGTTAATCATGTATGGTTGGTTGTTATATGGAGTATGTATCTCTGGTGCTATTGGTCATCTTCTAGGTGTGGCTATTGTTGGGCTGAAAGTTGAGTCATGGGGGTGAGTTTCAGTTCCAGTTAATTCACTAACTAGGTCCTGCATAGACTTTCTAAACAGTGATTGCTGGGTTTGAACAGCTGACCTTGTGGTTAGCAGTCCAGTGCTTATCATACAGCACCACACCAGGGCATGTTAGTTTTCCTCATTTTCTTTTTATTCTTTTGTAAATACCCTGACTCCTGCCCTGCTTTCATACCATTTTTCTTTGTCTTCATTACATACTACCATGTCTTCACATTTTACATGACCGCTACTTCTTTCATTTACTATTTCCTTAATTTTTTAGCCTTCCACAAGTGTCCCAGTTAGACTTGTGAAATCCACTGTCTCCATTTCTCCAGCATACTTTTCAGTCTTTACTTCCTCCTGTTATTATTCTGGTGTTTCCTGTGTCTTCTTCTTCACCTTACCGTATACCCTGCTAATGCCACTCAGAATAACAAAATTGCCAGGTCCTGGGAATATGGGCTTTGCCCTCTTGGGGAATATATCTGGTGTTCAGAGCGACCTGTCTCTTGTATTTCTCTGCTCATGTGTCCATGTGGTATCTTGTGGTCATGTGATATCCTGACACCTGGCTTTGTAAATTTCCACTCACTGCTGTTGTTCTAAGGAAATAACCTTGTATCTAATTTCTGCATTTACAACGAATTTAGTCATTAGGGAAAAGGTTCCTGGTTTAATTTTTTAAATTCTTAGAATTTGTAGGTTTTTCTCTTTCCTTTTTCTTTTTCTTTTTTTTTTTTCTTCCTTTCACTAGGGTATACATGCTAAGAACTTCCCAAACCAAGGATATGATAGCTTCAGTTCCTGTCTCATTATCTGTGGATTTTGGAACCGTTTTAAGTAAACTTTAGACCCACTGCAGATAGTTGCTCTACCAGGATGGATTTCCCTTCAGCGTTCTTTCTCAGACATAGATACCACTAGTCCGTTGCTTAATATTTAATATAAGAAAACAAAACCAATGGCCTTCAAGTCAGTCCTGACTCATGCTGATTCCATGTGATTCAGAGCAGAACGGTGCTCCAGTGGCTGCTTTTTTGGAAGTATAGCATCGGGCACTTCTTCTGAGATACCTCCAGATACCTTTAAATAGCCAACCTTTGGTTAGCAGCCTAGTATGCTAATCATTTGTACCACCCAGGGATACCTTGCCTGATGGTTGTTGTTGTTCGGTGTTGTCAAGTTAGTTCTAACCCATAGCAACCTTGTATAGGGTTTCCGAGTAGTGGGTGGTAGGTTGAACTGGCTTCCTGTGGTTCAGAGTCACCTTGCTGTCCATGGCATTATCCTGTAGTGCCATGCTAGGACACCTACTCTGATGGACAGCAGACAGGAATTTGCACAGTGATCATCAACGCTTTGCCATTGTGTTCTCCCTGATGTTGATGTTTTTAAGCACTGGTGAGTTGATTCTGACTCATAGCAACCCTGTATAGGGTTTCCAAGAAGCGGCTGGTCGGTTTCAATTAGTGACTTTGTGGCTCAAACTGACCTTGCAGTCCAGCACATTTTCCTGCAGCACTACACCAGTTGTTGTTGAATCCTAACAACCCTGTATAGGGTTTCTGAGGAGCGACTGGTCAGCTTGACCTGCGGACCTTGCAGATAAAGCTGACTTTTTGGTCTAGCGCATTAACCCACAATGCCACACCAGGCCACACCAGTTACACAGAGCGAAGTGACAAAGCATTGATGATCATTTAAACAAACTCCTGTCTGCTGCCCACTAGCCATACTAGTGGAAAGGTAATTGACCTAAAACAAATTTGCTTTGACTTGTGTTACATTCAGGTAAGTGTCTTTGCAAACGAGTAATAAACCTCCTGATGGACTCTCTTACTCTAGCACTTAATGATGTTATTGTTATGTACCACAGAGGCAGTTCCGACTCAGAGCAACCTTGTACAGGGTTTCTGAGGCTATAAATCTTTATGGGAGCAGAAAGCCTCAACTTTCTCCCGCAGAACAGCTGATAGTTTCGAACTGCTGACCTTAGTGTTCGCAGTCTGATTCGTAACCACTACGCTACCAGAGCTCCTTACCTAATGATGAGTATCAATTAAAGATTAGCTTTTCACTGCTCCTTTGCAGATTTGCAGCCGAGGAAGCCTGAGGCTTGGGAGGTGGAACCTGATGAAATCTGATCCCTGGATAGGTCCTTCTGACAGGAAAGGTCCACTGCAGGGCTGACTTCTTTTCTTCCTGGTCCAGATTGCTTCTCAAGAAAAGCACTTCATTCTTTTAGGGTATCTGCTTCTTGCTTGATGCCGTCCTGTCTCCTGCAGTGTGCGGTAACTCTGAAAACAAGCACAGTAGATCTCTGACCAGTTGAGTCAACTCTGACTCGTGGCATCCTCCCAACATTGTATCAGCTGTGCACACAGGATTTACCTGCTTTGCAAAAATAATGAGTGTTTTACTAATCACAATGACAGTATTGTTTCTGACTATGGTTCTAACTATTGTTTCTCTCTGAAAAAAAGTTTCTACATTTTTTCTCAAGTCTCGTTAAGGAGTGTGTGTAACCGTTTCCTAATAATTGTGAAGTAAGCCATTCATTTATGCATCCATCTGTACATTCAGTTAGCAAGTATTTACTTGTTATCCCTGCTGTATCCATAGCCTGTAGCTAGGCACCCTGCGAGGGATTAGTGATTTGGAGGTAAATATAATTGAGGCCGGCTATACACAGGTAGTTACAGGTACAGTGAACTTTGTGAAAAGAAGATGTGTGCGTTGTTGTGGGAAGTTAGAGCAAGTGGGCGGAGGCTAGGAGTCAGAAGAGTTAGTCTCTCCAGAAAGTGACATTCATGAAGATCCAAAAGGTGTTTTAAGTTCTGTGCCTGAAGGGTATTCAGGGACAAGGATGTTTTGCATCAGTGGGCTCCAAGCTGTGACACAATCCGCGCTAAGAATGCATTCTACATTGCAGCCCAGTATACGCATGGTTGCACAAATAACTAAAGCAAACATTTTACTAAACAATGCCTAACTTTCTTGTATAAATGATGCTGATATATTTTGCTGAGGGGCAGCTTAATATAGCGGATAAAAGTTTGGATTCTAAAGTTAGACCACCTGGGTTCAAATCCCAGCTGTACTAACTCGTTTTTATTGTTATTAAGCGCCAATCTTGCGGCTCACACCAACTTTGCAGTCCAGCGCATTAACCCACAGTACCACACAAGTACTAATCATTGGTTGTGTGTTTTGGGAAAAATGAATGACCATCTTTATGCATTTATTTGGTAAAACTGTAAAGTAAGGATAGTAATGACACTTCCTTTACAGGGTTGTTTTGAAGTTAAAATGAGATAAAGGATACAAAGCACTTAAAACTGCTTCTTTGCAAATTGGTGGCAAAAACAAAAGCACTTCTAAGTTGCCAAGTGCTGTTATGTTATTCTGTAATTCATTTTTTTAAATGTTAACTGAATGACATTTGGTCATTTTCACACCTTTGACATCGGGGAAGTCTTGGTGGTCATGCTGTATGCCATGGAGTTGGGTCTGACTCTTACGGACCCTGCATAGAGTTTCCAAGACTGTAAATCTTTACGGAAGCAGAAAGCCTTGTCTTTCTCCTATGGAACGGCTGGTAGTTTCCAACCACTGACCTTGAGGTTAGCAGTCCAACTTGTAACCACTATGCTACCAGAGTTCCTTGGGGGAAATCTTACAGCAATGCAAAGACCAGGGGCAAGAGAGAGCCCAGAGGCGTTTTAGAGGAAGAGTGGAGACTCATGAAGGACTCATGAGCTAACTGGAACTTTATCCAAAGGCCATTGGAAAGGAATAGCTTGTCAAGTCTGGCATTTTTCAGAAAATTTAAAAATTAATAACTCCGTTGGGAAGAGTGAACTAAAATGCTGGAAAGTGTGACTTTTAGGGACTGTTGGACATATCAAGGCCAGATGAAAGAGGCATGGTTTAGGGTGATGATAGTAGGGAGAGTTTGTAGATGGAATGTAGAAGATTTGATTTCTTTATTAGGTGTAAAAATAAACAAAGGAGAAGGAATAGTAAGAATCCCCACTTCTCTGGCTGATCAACTGGGTGGATAATCACATATGAAGACCATCAAGTTGATTCCAACTTATAGTAACCCTGAATAGGGTTTCTGAGGCTGTAAATCTTTATGGGAGCAAAAAGCCTCATCTTTGTCCTGTAGAGCAGCTCATGGGTTTGAATGGCCAACGTCGATGCTACTTTTTTTCCAGGTAAAGGACCTCATGTTTTCATTCTTTATTCTTATTTTACGGAGCAGAAATTTTTTTTCAACACTCCCTATACACCCAGACATATATGCATAACTTTTGCCAGGCTTTTATATTTTTGAACAGTAGAAATAAAAATTTTAAGTTGTTTACAAATCCTAACATTGCCATCAGCTCTATCCTGGCTCGTAAAATTGCTCCATAAGAATGTCTTGGCTGTAATCTTTATGGAGTCCTGATGTGGCAATACAGGTTAATGCACTGGACTGCAAGGTCTGTTTGAACTGCAAGGTCAGCGGTTCAAACTCACCAGCCACTCCTTGGAAACCCTACACAGGGTAGCTGTGGATCAGAAACAACTCTACAGCACTTCACAACAACAATCTTTATGGAAGTAAGATTGCCAGACCATTCTTCCATTTAACCATTGGGCAGGTCCAAACCACCCACCTTTGTGCCACATAAGGACCTCTCTATTAATTCCAATGGAAGATTTTTATAGAAGATTGGAGACATCAGGATATGAGGGAACCATTTCTAAATGAATTATCATCAAAATGCAGCATGGGGATGGCAAATTTAGTGATTGATTCTGCTGCTGATGGTTTTCCTTCTTACCTTTGGCTGTGAGAGAATTCATCATTTACAATGTCTGTTTTCTTTTATGCTTTGCCAATTGTGGCGCTGTGCATGGTGTGGGCTTCCCAGAGGTAGAAGCGGAGTAAAGCTTCTGATGACAGTAAGCCAGTAAGACTAAAAGAAACCCACTGCTCTCAAGTTGATTCTGACTCACAGAGAGCCTGTAGAACAGAGCAGAAGTGCTCCATAGGGTTTCCAAGACTGAAAATCTTTAAGGGCAAAATTGCCGTATTTTTCTCCTGCATAGCAGCTGTTGGGTTCAAACTGCTGACCTTTCAGGTAGCAGCCGAATGCTTAACCATTGAGCCATTAGGGCCCCTCCTAATGTGGTGGTTGTTCTTGTGGGCTGTTGAGTCATTTCTGACTCATAGCAACCTTGTATAGGGTTTCCAAGAGCAGCTAGTAGGTTGAACTGCCAACCAGTCTAGTGCTTATCCTACAGCACTATGCAGGACTCTCTGTTGGCATTATTATTGTTCAGTGCCGTTGAGTTGGTTCTGACTCATAGCAACCCTCTATAGAATTTCCGAGATTGTAAATCTTCTGGAGACTTGAAAGCCTCATTTTTTCCCTGAGCCTGACGGTGTTTGTTGTTGTTGATAAATGCCGTTGAGTTGGTTCCTAGTGACCCTGCACAGGTATCTGAAGAGTGGCTTGTGGGTGACATTAGTTACTCTAAATTAGCTACTTAGTTCCAAGTTTTTCTTATGTTTATAAAACAAGAAAAGTACTTAAGTAAGATTAATAGCTTATTTCATCAAAATGCCAGCTTTGAAATGACCTTTCGTTAAAAAAAAAAAATACTGTGACATTTAACCATGGTAACACATAATCAAGAGTCCTCTCTACATATTTTCAGACTGTGCCTTCGGACAGCCTGTTTCCCAAGTTTCTTGAGTGTCTTTAATTTGATGGCTTTAAAAGAAAGAAAGTATGATGTAGAGATCTCTGTTTTTCAAACGACACCAATGTCCACCTTGTTTGTTCTATCCAAGGGGATATAAAGTTTTGGTATGTTCAAACTATTAATGCTTTAAATCATCTGTTACAATTAGTGTATTGAGCCTGCCCATATTTTCAGTTTGTTGGCCTTTTCTGCCGAGTCCTCGGGCTCTGCCCTCAACCGTTCTGTGTATTAAGCACTATTCTGGTGACTGCTGCATTAAAAACAAATTAACTAGATTTCTTTCTGGAATTGTCTTTTACAGAAAAGTATAGGAATATATGTATTTCCTGCTGTGACGTAATTTTGATTTCTTTATTTTCAGTCATAAAACACTATAAGCCATAACATTTTTTAAAACTAGAAAATATAACTAGTTAGCTATAGTTTTAGTCATCGTTATATATAATCTTTAAATTGTATATAACTAAGACTTTAGACATGCTTCTCAATTGTAATGAACACATACAAATATTTTATATAACATTTTTCTACACGTAAACTCTTTTTGGAAAGGTCCCATGTTCAAATACTATTTTATCCATATGGGTCTTATTATCTTAATACTTTCAGAGTCCTACGTTTTTACTCTACAGAGTAGAACTCTGTGTATTTAGTCTGGCAAAGCGCCTTTGAACATTATTTTCCTTGTGAGATAGAAGTTATGTAAATTATTAAAGCAGAATTTTGGTTTTAGGACAGCACTATTTCCATTGTGTCTAGCCAGTCATGGAAAAGGACCTTTTCCTTTAACCATGTCCTCCACAGTTCTGTGCACATGCAGTTGATAGGCTGCCGTCTGACTTGAGAAAGGAAAGTGCATGAAGCTGGCTCTTGTTCAGATAGCAGTAGAAACAATGAGGAGAAAAGGAAAACCATTCTGACTCATGGATTGCTGCTCTCTTCCTGTTTTCAACACTGGAAGCCTTGATCTGCTGGGACGGCAGTGCTAAGCTAAATGAATGGGGCTTCATTTCGATGGCTGTTTTCAATTGTGTCAATTCGTTCTGCTGTTACACTCTTGGGAAGCTGTTGGCTTCATTCTGCCTTTTGTTGGTCGTCATGATTGTCTTGAGTGTTATATCTTGAGGAGGAGATTAGTGGTTAGGAACTGTAGGACTGAGTTAATGAGTATTAATCTAAAGATGGGATCATTAACAAAGATGTCACAAAGCATATATTCTTTCTTCTGTTTAGGGAGCCAAAATGTAAAAAGAAACCCACCGTCTTGCCTTCTGATTTCTATGACTTTATCTGTGAGAAATTGTTTCGACTGTAGCAGAGACTCATACAACGTCAGTCTAAACAAGATAGGATTTACTTTTCTCTCATTAAAAAGAAGTGTGGGAAATGGTTGCACAGGGCGTCTGTGCTAAGTAGCCTCAAAATATCAACAGTGTCACACCTTTAACATCACCTCATAGTTGCAATTCCAGTCTTCACGTCAGTATTCTAGGCAGGAAGGGAGTAAAAGAGGAAAAGGCAATGGTTCGCTAAGTCAGCCATCTTTCTTAGAAGTCCTCTTCACCAATTTCTATGAGCAGACAATTAAGAATAATAATAGTTACATAGTGTTTATTTGTTGCTTGTGTGTGTCAACACACAATAAATGTGTAACTCATTTAATCCTCACAGTAAACCTGTGAGGAGTGCTGCATTTTACAAAGAAGAAATTCAGTCTCGTGGAGGTTGACTTGCCCAAGCACGTTATCGTAAGCTGCTGTCAAGTTGGCTTTGACTCATGGCAACCCTGTGGGCAACAAATAAAATGTTGCCTCTGCCATCTTCATAAGCTTGGGTTTGCTTGAATCCATTGTTGACACCACTGTGTATTTTGCTTGCCTTTCAACCTATGGAGCTCAGTTGTCTATAGGTCAACATTCTGTTGTGTTCCATAAGCTTTGCATTAATTCATTTTGGGATATAAATTGACAGGTCTTTCTTCGAAGTCTTTTTAGTCCTGAAGTTCCAGTAGCATTTGTCCACCATGTTTGACTTGGCTGATATTTGTTAGACTGGTGGCATAGCTTTCAGCATCACAGTAACATGCAAGCCACCTCATTATGGCAGCTAGGTGGTAGTGCCCAATGATAGCTAGTCACATAGCTGTGTGTTACATAGTCAGTAAAAGGTGAAGCTGTGATTTGAACCCAGTAATCTAGCACCAAAGTTTCTGCTCTTAACTATTGTCTTCTACTGTTTTGTGCTTTCAGAGGAGGCAGGGAAATGGAGTTTTATCTCAGTTAACACATTATTTCTTCTTCCAAGCAAATGAGACTCATATTAGTGAGGAGGAAGAGAATGCATATTGGGTAGGCAACTTGCAGCACTGTTGTGGAGTGCTTGTTCCTGGGTATGGCCTTTCCTGCTCCCTGTTTCTGAAGCCCAGTGGTCTGGTGGTGGTGGTGGTTATGTGCCGTGGAGTTGGTTCTGACTCAGCGACCCTGAATAGGGTCTAGATCTTTACCGGAGCAGAAAGCCTCATATTTCTCTTATGGAATAACTGGTGGTTTCGAATTGCTGACCTTGAGATTAGCAGCCTGATTTGTAACCACTATGCTACCAGAGCTCCTGCCCAGTGGTCTCAGATCCTTGAAATTGCGGCTGCTTCACAACAATGGGTTGTTATTCACTCGCAGTGGTCAAGATTAACCACTACTGGTCAGAACATTTTGGCTTAACTGAAAATACAGGGAAGAGACCACAAATGCTAGAAAGCCTTATTATATCTGCCACTTAACTGGTCATGGTCTTCTAAATTTAGGGAACCCAGAAAAGCTATCTGGAAATGCAATAAGACAAATGTGTCTATCCTCTTGTTAGAAGGTAGTATCTGTTATTTATTGATTTTCATCCAGTATTGAACTGCACACTTACGTGTATGAGTGTATTTATTTAATCTTCCCTACTACCATGTTTCATAGATGCTTTTTTGTAATATTTTCCTCAGCACCCACAATCTCACATCAAACAACCTGTGTCTTTCTGATTTTGGAGTACAGGCTCCTCCTGATCACAGATTAGAACATAATCTCATTACTGATTTTGGTGCCTTTTTAAAAAGTTTTTATTGTGAATTAAGTGATAGTTTATATGGGAGAACAGCATCTTACATTCATCCTATCCTATTTCGTTTCATTGCAATGATTACAATCCCCTCCATGCATCATCATTCAACATCATTTGCTTCCATTCCCTCTGTTTTTTCTTGTTGTTGTTGTTGTTGTTGTTGTTTTTTAATGTACACTGAAGCACTCAGGAATATATAGCCATTCAAACAATCAAAGGGCATATTTGGTGCCTTTTTAATGTATGAATTTTTATGGATCCTTTCCCCAATGATATGGTGTTCTTGGGTTACTGCAAACCAGTTCTTGTTTTCTGGGACTTAGATAGTAATCTGTATTCAACCTTAAGCATCTTAGTAGAAAGTGATTTCCTTCTTTAATATTTAGAAAGTGGCCCTGGAATATATGGGGCATTTGAGGTGAAGAACAATATCCCTGTCACTACCTTTGGAATGCTCTTATACTGATCCTTTGAAATAATGAAAATGTCCCATCAAACTTCTTCTATTATCTTAAACTCTTGCCTAGTGGTTCTTAATCAGAATGGTTTTGCCCTTGAGAAGACAGTTAGCAGTTTCTGGAGGCAAGTTTGACTGTTGAAAATTGGGAGGCTAAGGGAGATGTTATACTTACCTAGTGACTAGACACCAGAGATGTTGCTAAGCTTACTATGATCACAACCAAGCCCTCCACAGCAAAGAATCATCTAGACCAGGATGTCAGTAGAGCTGAGGTCAAGAAACCCTGCCCCTGCCCAGTCTCAGCTGTCATCTGATATGTAATTGAGTGGTTGTTCTTGTGACATGTTGCCCATATGTTTTGATGTTTTTATGTCAGATTATTTTCTGGTCCATCCATCAACAACATTTTCTGATTGATATACTGGTCACAGTAGCATTACATCATGCATTTTGGTGTTTTAAAGACTATAATGACATTTACCACCTTTCAGTGATTTTACAATCCGATTGGTGCTAATGCCATTTAAGGTTCATACCTTATGATCTTTTCTCCTTTAAATTTTATTTTTAACACAGTTTTAAGATAGTAAGTATAGATTTTGCTTTACTTCACGGATACTCAACATGTAAATCAACATGATGAACTTAAGAGCCATTCAAAAAGGCTGAGCTACATCTAGGTTTCATATAGCAGGGAGAATTTTGAATATAGTGTGTGAAACTGTTTCTTGGCCAAGCCCCTTCAGTTCTGATATTTAAACCCATTAACCTCAGTTTCCTCATTTCTACTCTCTTATTTAATTTTAAGATATGAATGAAAGAATATGTTTGGAAAACTCTCTGAAATTTTAAAGTACTATTAATCTGTCAGATCATGTAATTTGTTCTTGTGTATGTGTGTTCCTCCACCTCCTTGAGTTTAATTTTTTAAATGTCTTTTATATTTTTGTTTTTTAAGTTTTTATTTTGAATTGAGTGATAGTTTACATGGAGAAACATCAGTTTTACACTCATCCTATCATATTTGGTTCATTGCAATGATTACAGTCCCCTGCATGCTTCATCATTTGTTTCTATTCTCTCTGGTTTTTGTTGTTGTTGTTGTTTTAGAATGTACACAAAACACTTAGGAATATACAATCATTCAAACAGCCAAAGGACACACACTGCAAGCCTGCCCCCCAGCTACCAGCACACAGCCTCTCTCCCTCCCTGAGTCTAGAGTAAACAGCCACTTCATCTCTCCACATCATCATCTCTGCCTCCATCTCTGGTGTCACTGCTGTTCTGAGTAGGGTCCCACACTCCACTCCTGCTCTTCTCCCTTGATAGTACCTGGGTCCTCCACTCCCAAACTGTTTATTATTCCAGAATTATTTTTTAGAGAGATTCTGAGTGCTAAAAAAATGTATGTAGAGTATTTCTATCCTGTGGAATTCACACACACACACACACACACACACACACACACACAAACATATGTATGCACATACACTCTGGGTCCTGAATTAATGGAATCCTGGTGGCAAATAGTTAAGCACTGTGCTATTATCTAAAAAGTTGGAGGTTCTAAGCCATACAGAGGCACCTGAGAAGAAAGACTTGGTGAACTAGTTCCAAAAAACAAAACAAAACTCAACAACTACACATTGAAAACTCTATGGAACACAGTTTCAGTCTGACACACATGGAGTTGTCATGAGTTGCAACCAACTCCACAAGCCACTGGTTAGTTAGTTCTGAGTCAAGACCAAACAGTGTCTAACTTCAGCCAGGGTAAAGCAATATAATGACACCCTGTAAAAGAAACTACAGCTGGGGAAGACTTGAAATTTTAAGCTGATATTAGTGGTCTTCGCCTCAGTTTCATGCTGGTTTGCTGGATAAATACTTTGTGTTTTCACAGAGATCCACATTTTTGCTTGTGACTGCTGGTAAGTTACTTCATCATCAGAGACCACACAAGCAGGAGACAGTGGCAAATGAGACAGTTCATACAAGATGGAAATGAGTTGAGATGAGAAGAATTCCATGCCAGGTCACAAATCAACAAATTCTATATTTGAACCCTGGTTGAACTACTTAGTCAAATAAGGAAGAATCTGGTGGCTTGACATTTGTTCAATTTCATGTTCCCTTTCATATGGGGGCATACTAATAGGAGATGAGGCAATAAATAATGCCTTCATTCTAACTCCTTGTTCCTCCACCCTAGAATTTTCATTCTGGGTCAGCAGTTGGCTTCTTACCCCACTGTTGAGCCTTAAATAATACTCAATGGTATGCAGCCTGGCAGAGTGAAACCACAGCACAGAATCCTTAAAGCTTTTTTTTTGGAAAAGAGCCTTTGCTATATTTCGTGTCACATCATCAATTTCAGCATGTGTTGAACTCTCCAGGACCCAGGCATGCTGGAAGTACTCTTTGTACTTAATGTGTGATCTTTATTTGCCTTGTACATTAGAGTGTGTGTGATGCAGGTAAACAGTAGAATTTAAGGCCCGGGCAGCCTGAAACTTTTGTGGACATCTGCATGGTCTTTTCTTTTCTAAGAATTAGATGTGGTCTCCCAGCTCATGGCAGTTTGCCAGCATAGCCCTCTATTGGGCCTTAGAATCACATCAGATCCTTAATTTAGAATCTGTATATGCAAATCAACTTAAAGCCAAAAAAATGGAAATCTACACCTCTTAATTTAGTCTGTAGAGACTATTTGCTAGATATGTGAATCAACAGAAATTGTTTCCTATAATCAACAGAAAAAAATTGCTGACTGACACCTCTACCTTTACAGATAATGAGGTCTTTGGGGAAGTTTTAATCTTTCAAAATTTCTAGGAGCTGTACAACAAATCTGTTGCGTTTTTGGTTTTCACCCTAAACTTCAGTGACCATATTATCTATCCTTCTTTCTGATTTTCATCTTCTGTATAAACAAATAAAAGAATATATCTGAGGGTGTTTCAACTGCTCTAACTAAAGTCTTTCCTGATTTTGATAGTTAAAATATTGAACTCGGATGTGATGCATGGTTCATTAAAGCTGAATACAGCTAAGTGACTAAAGCTATCTTTAAACTGGACATGTGTTTGCATTGCCTCCCAAGCTTTGCCACTTGGGTGTCGAATTTGAGTGTTAGGGTAGGCAGATTATAAAAGAAATTATTGGGGTTATGCGTGCTTACTTAGTACTCCTTATTTCTTGTCCTACAAAGGATGCAGTAGAATATCATTCTACTTTTACTTTTTATTCCTTCAAGTGCCCTTTTAATGGTTGTGTTTTTGTGACTTAGGTCTCATTAGCATTTCTTATGGGGACTGCCTTGGAGCAGCACCACTTACTAAATTGTTCTGATGCTTTAGGAAAAGGAAAACCATGGTAACCAGATGTAGGGTATGATTATTTGCCTCTGACCTGGCAAAGTGTTGGGTTGAACAAAAGAAGCTTAGTAGAAATGTTCAAATTGACCCTTCTCATCATTTGGGCTGCTTAGAGCTCAATCAATCTTTCATTATCGGAGTTATTCGAGCAAACGCAGCAGTGATAGTATTTTTCATAATCACTCCTTGAGCCAAATGTAATCTGCAATTTGTAGTATTGTATTATGAAACAATAATGCATTAAAATGAACAGAGCAAGAATTAGGAATATAATAGGCAAGCAAGGCTCTCGAGAAGTAGTTGTGTGAAAGGCACTCTCAAAATCAGTTTAAGTGGACATGGCTGATTTCAATGCCCAAATTAAGCATTTAGAAAATCAGAATCCGAATCATGGGCTGTTTGTAGTATGCAATGTGTATGTATGTGTGTGTGTGTGAATACATACGCTCACACGCAAGGGCCCTTCAAAAGTTAATGTAAAAATTGTATTCTCTTTTAATTACATTTATCCATGGACTTTTTGAAGCCCTTTCATATAATATATATGTACACACACACACACACACACACACACACACATTCAGTCTTAGTTAAGAGAGAAACAAAAAAATGTTACTTGCATCATAGGAATAATGGGCTTATTGTAGTTTACCTATGTGGGTATTTGGGAGGAGGGGGGATTTGGTAGTGGGGGGAGACAGAGAGAGTCCTGTGTGGCGCTGTGGATTAATGTGCTGGACTGCAAAGTTGTTTGAACTGCAAGGTCGACGGTTCAAGTTCATCGGCCGCTCCTCAGAAACCCTATACAGGGTCACTACGGGTCAGAACTAACTTAATGGCACTTAACAACATACATACATATACACATGTATATATATGTTGTTATTGTTAAGTTCTGTTGACCCTGTATAGGGTTTCTGAGGAGTGGCTGGTGAACTTGGACCTCTGACCTTGTGGTCCAGTGCTTATCCTTCAGCGTCACACTAAGACTCAATATTATGGTTGCTATGAGTTGAAATTGACTCAATAGCACTTAGTAACAGCAACATATAGACATATATCCAGCCTTAAGAAAGTCTTGTATAGGACAGTAATTATTAACAGACACCTCTCACAAAGAACTGGAAGTATGTCATGTGGTCTGTGTCATGTGGTGAAAACCTCAACATTATGATTAAGATACACTTTCACTCATCTGCCATATTTCGAATTGTTCTAAGTATGGATTGTGAATACTATTTCAGAATTATTTCTGCATTTATATTGTGTGGTTTTGAATAAATACAGTGTTTTCTTATGTATTTTTCAGTCTTTTTGTGTGAATCCCACACTTTTTTGTTTGTTTATTTGTTTTAGATCTTTTGTGTTTCTAGTGATTCTTGTAAAGACAAAATTGATTGTGCTCGGTTGCTTTTTCTTTTTTTCGCTGTTTGCAATTTCTTAATTGTTGTTTTAATATTTCCTTGTTCCATATCCTTCTAGGACTTCTGGAGTGTCAGGTTACTAGGGATATCAGTGCATCCTTGATTAGATAATGCAGACTATGGAGGGGAAGAGAGCACTTATAAGGACGTTTAATGGGAGTCGGGGAAAGGATATGTTATCCATTAAGAGCACATTGCACGTCCAAAGGCTGTTTCAGCTTGGTTAAGTAGACGCTGTTTTTTTCTTAAGGAAGAAGAAAAAAAAAAGTCACTTCTTTTCCCCTTGATGCCAAGCAACACAAATTTATTTTATTAAATCTAATCAGACTAGCACTGATGAAAACTATACACAATCAAATAATGATTCTGTAGTTTGTGAATTTCCTTTTAGAGAGAACCCCTGCTAAACTCTGCCAACTTAAAACTGCATCCCACTTCACAAGAGCACCATCAAGTTCTCATGAACTCTTTTCTAAGGCTCCCTCCTCCTCATTGTTGATTACCAGGATGGGTTGGGGGTTTTTCTGTTTTTTGTCTAAATAGAGGCTTGCTGCTTTTCATAATCAGCTTTCTTTTCCCTGATTCATTCAGTTTGCCACAATCTACTGCTGAGCAAATCAGTACTCAATCATGGTAGACATTTCTTAAAATGTCACAAAACTATGTAAGATTCTGTACCTGAAAGACCTTTTGGAGGTGACATATTTTCCCTTTCATTTGCATTTGTAAAATGGAGGCTATGGTAACAAGAACAACAAGATGACTAGACGCTATGATAAAAGACACATCCAGCCAGCGAGTCCCTTCTATTTTACCTCTGATTGGGTTTGGCATGCCCTTTTTGTTACCTAATAGTATTTGCATATGACACATAGATGATTTGGGCTCTGGAGTGTCATTGCATTTCGAAATGTTAGTGATGCCCAATGAAGAGTTGGTGGTCAGGATTTGTGACCCATTCCAATGGTTATGCACAGTACTTGATCTTGTGTTCAAATTCTTGCTTCACAAACGAATTCCATTCAGGTACAATATTCCTGGACTTAATTACTGTAGGCAATGCAAGGTTATTCTCATTCATGTCAGCAAAGCTTTATTAAACTCCTACTAAGGCACATAACCGAGTCCTGGTGTGGTGCTGTGGGTTAATGTGTCAGACTGCAAAGCCACTTGAACTGCAAGGTTGGCAGTTCAAGCTCACCAGCTGCTCCTTGGAAACCCTATACAAGGTTGCTATGGGTTGGAACTGACTCGACGGCACTTCACAACAACAATAACAGTGGCACATAACCACCACCAGCACCATGGGGTCCTGGATGGGTTAATGCATTGGCTTGCAAAATCAGTTTGATCCATAAGGTCGCTGGTTCAGAGTCACCAGCTGCTCCTCAGAAACCCTATACAGGGTTGCTATGGGTCAGAATATTCTCGATGGCACTTAACAACAACAACAACATGGAGTCCTGGTGTGGTGCGGTAGGATAATGCACTGGACCACGTAGTCGGTTTGTACCGAAAGGTTAGAGGTTTAAAATCACCAGCTGTTCCTTGAAAACAGTGTTGCTATGAATTGGAACCAATTTGACAGCACTTAACAACAACAATATATGTACACTGTATGATAGAAATACTGTGATGTTGTTGTTAAGTGCCGTCGAATCGGTTCCTATTCATAGTGACCCTGTATAGAGTTGCTGAGGAGCAGCTGGTGAGTTTGAACTGCCAATCTTGTGATTCAAACTGACCTGTAGGTTGAAGGTTGAGTGTTTATCCTATGGCGCCATACCAGGATTCCATATGTATGTGTGTGTGCATATGTATATGTTTATATGTATATATAACATATGTATATGTGTATATACATATGTGTGTGTATATTATATATATGTATGTATATATATTATATGAAATGTGCAAAGACCTATAGTTAGAAAATCAAAACGTAAGAAACATTACTCAACATTTCTCAAGAACTGAAGAAACAGTTCAAGCCTCAACATGTAATATAGTGAAGGCTTCCATGTGCAAAATATTGAATGATACAGAAAGCATTAAAAGAAGATGGAAGGTATACACAGATTCATTGTACCAAAAAGAAATGGTCAATATTCAGCTATTTCAAGAGGTAGCATGTGATCAAAAACCAATGATACCAAAAGAAGAAGTCCAAGGTGCATTGAAGGTATTGTCAAGAACAAAGCTCCAGATATTGGTGGAATACATAAAGACAGCTACCTGGTCAACCAGTTGGAAGAGATCCATATTTGTGCCCATTCCAAAGAGAGTTGACCCAACGGAATGCAGAAATCATCAAACATATCATTAATATCACGTGCAAGTAAAATTTTGCTGGACATAATTCAAAATTGGATTCAACAGCGTATCTACAGGAACTGCCAGAAACAAGCTGTATTCAGAAGAGGATGTGGAACTATGGATAGAATTGCTGGCATGAGATGATCTTGGCTGAAAACAGAGAATACCAGAAAGATGTTTACCTGTGCTTTATTGACTATGCAAAACCTTTTTTCTGTGGATATGGATAGCAAAGCTAGGAAGTATTCAAGAGCAGTTAACTGTGCTCATGAAGAACTTTTACATAGACCAAGAGACAGCTGTTCAAACAGTGCAAGAGAACACTGAATAGTTTAAAATCAGGAAAGGTGTGCACCAGGGCTGTATTCTGTAGTTGATAAGCACTAGACTGCAAACCACAAGGTTGGTGGTTCAAACCCATCAGGTGCTCCATACAGAGTCGCTATGTGTTCCAACTCAACAACAGTTAATAATAACAACATTAATATAAAGCCATGAATGACTTTGTAGAGATATATAGAGAATGAATCATAGAGATTTTGAAGTGGCTGGGTGTGGTAAAAAGAATCTTGGATCAAAATCCTGATCAACCTCTTACTTGCTGTGTGACTTGATGCATCCTTTCATCTGTTTAGGCTTCCTGGGGTGTCCCTGAACAAGAGACTAATAATCTAATAATACTCATCATACATGCTGGTTGTGGGAATTGATGACATCCATATTAAGAATTCAATACAGTCTTGTTGTTGTTGTTAAGTGCCGTCGAGTTGGTTCCGACCCATAGCGACCCTGTACAAGGTGTCCGAGGGTGTAAATCTTTACGGGAGTAGAAAGCCTCATCTTTCTCCCGTGGAGCTGCTGGTAGTTTCGAACTGCTGACCTTCAGGTTCGCAGCCCGATTCGTAACCACTACGCTACCAGAGTCTAGTGAAATGTAATTAAATAATCAAAAGGACATTCAACAGGTGATCACTTATTTGGTTCAATAGGAATTGATGTGAATTTCCTAGGCATGAAAGTTTCATGTTCTGTAGGAGTATCCAAGTTCAGACCCATGAGATAGTTTAAATTATCCATCAGGTGACCTGAGTTTTCATTCTGGCTTTCAGTGTAATTTGAATGTTCCCATATACTTTTTATGCCTCAGTTTCTTTGTCAAGTGAGACCTGAGACTAGGTGGTTGAACCACTAATCTGATTTTTTTTTTTT
>NW_006408682.1:5269424-5274445 GCF_000296735.1 Chrysochloris asiatica
CTCTCTTCCCATGAATCTAGAGTCCTCAGCCTTTCCCTCTCTCCATGTCCCCATCTCTGCCTCTGTCTCTGGCATTGCTGCTTCTCTGGATAAGGTCCTGCATTCTGCTTGTGCTTGTCTCCCTTTATGGTCCTAGGTCCTTTGTTTCTGAACTGTCAGATTAACCACTCCCCTGTTTTTGTTACAAAACTTCTACCTTTACAATTGTGACAGTCGCAATGAATCATGATAACAATTATTCACTATTGAATCTTATGAATCTTGTCCCTTTCACCAGACCCATCTAGACAAGATGAAAACTATTCAGTGAGGACTCTTTCTCCCCCACCCATACTCTTAAACTAAACTCCCTCTTGAAACCTTGTAAGCCAGTCACTTTGTGCCTTTATCATCCCCTCATTTCAGGTAGCCAGTGTCTAAGTTGCCCGTCCCTATCTGCCATTTAAACGATGCATAGAAAAAAGGTACACCAGAACAATCTCCAAATGTATACAGCTAGATTTTTCCCCACTCCTTTTAGGTAAAATCAGGAACAAGTCTCTGTTAGACTATAACGCAAAATCAAGTCCGTAACTGTGTTAGGGGACTTTGGTGGTAAATTAGCGACAGCAGTATTCATACCAAGAATGGGGATACAAGTTTTCTACAGAAACTTGGGTCCGAACCCATTTATGAGGAAAAGTATAACCGGATGGACTATAGAAACATGATGTTTAAGCTCATGATTTGTATTAGTTTGGCTAAACGCTGTGTTCTGAACCATGCAGAGGGGCTGGATTGAGGCAGGAGTGATACAATCCTGTGTATGTGGTTTTGATGTACAGGATCTGAAAACATCTCTCAGGGAATCTTCAGTGCAAAATCAGCAAGATGATCACAGTTGACAGTGCACACAGGCAAATTAATGCAATGAGTGCACAAAAATCACAGGTCCTGGTGTGGCACTTGCAAGTTAACGTGCTGGACTGCAAGATCAGTTTGAACCACAAGCTTGGTGGTTCAAGCTCACCAGCTGCTCCTTGGAAACCCTATACTGGGTTGCTGTGAGTCGGAACCAACTCAACGGCACTTCACAACAACAACAACCTAAAACAGAAGTGTTCAAGAAAGAGATACTGACTTCCTGGAAAAAGTAAGTGAAGGAATGAATTGCATGGCGATGCAAATATAAGGAAATTAGAGGCAAATGATAGGGCTGAGTATTGAGTTAGAAGATGATTGTGTTGATCAGTTCAGCAGAGAATTCAGGTGCTGGGGGAAGAGGACCGGCTTCGGATAGCTGACAGTAGCTTCTTACTTTATGCATTTTAAATTCCTTTCTCCACCATAGCAATCTCACTTAGCCTGCAAGTTTCTTAGGATAAATAGTCTGAGCAGTGTAACAAAATCCCCTTTAGACCTGCAGAACTTACTAATTAGCAGTGAGAGATACCAGATTTTTAGGTGACATTTTAGAGGGAAGTTTTGAAGAATCCCATTTAAAATGATGCCTCAACGCTTGTAAGAGAATTGGTTCTAAATAATCTATTCATCTATTTTAAAATATGGAAGCAGATTTTTTAAGACTCTCTTTTTATTGTCTAATGTTGCTAAGTATACTGGGAGAAGCTCTTTTCTTACAAAACCAATTATACTTATATTTATAGCGGGGTGTTCTGTGTTATCATTCAGCATATTTATTTCTAAAGAGCTCTAATTTTAGTAACAGTAGAAATGGTTCAATTTAAATAGTTAAATATTTCACTCAGATTTATTCTACAGAGAGAATTAGGTTAATTGGCTGAAATTCAAAATGATGTTTCTATAGCATGAAACATTTTTAGCGACAGTTCTATTTAAAAACTATAGAATTCATCACAGATCCTTTTTTGTTGATTTGTTTGTTCATTTTTGTTTCCCCCATTTATCAGCTAGTGCACAATTTGCCCGTGGTTCCTTATTGTAATGATATATATAGAGAGAGATGATCTGACAGAAGGCCCTGGTCTCATAGTGAAACCCATTTAGCAGACTGCTTTGCCATTACTTTGGCTGAATGAAAACATTGCTATATCCTTTATGAAGAAAGCCATATGTTTAAGAAACATTGCAATCAATTTTACTCTGAGTAAGACAAGGCTCATCCACTGTCTCTGTCTGTGATAGAATCTTCAGTTAAGTATCGCATTTTCTTCAATCTCCACTCCCTGCCCATGTATCAGTACCTCCAAAGCAATTTTTCTCTTTTCTGTCAACTTTATTTCCCTCCAAACTTTCTCTTTTCCATTTTTTTTTTCTCCCATATAGGAAAATAAAAAGGGGATGGGGTGGCTTCTCATGTATATGGAGGCTTCAAAAAGTTCTTTGAAAAGTGGAAGAAAAAGATAATGTGTTTAACCATGAATTTTTTGAAACTTCCATGTGTATGATATACTAAACTGTGACTAGCAAAGTCTTCATAAGGTGCTGGGGAGGGACACTACTGAATTTGGTGTCATGGTCGGCCCCCTGAATGAAGGCTTTCCCGGCTTGAACACTGGTTAGTCATGAAACTCCCCATCTTTGCTGTTATGGGCTTGCTTCCTGGCCTTGTCATTAGCCTAATATTTTTTCAGCTGTGCTCTTTCTTGGAAAGTGACTCATCTGAAATTTTTCTGTGGCTTCTAAAAGATAATAAAATAAATTTAATTGATGTCTTCCACATTTCTAAGCATCTTGCCATTAAATGATGGTCCCCATGGGTTGGTTACAGATTTCAACCGTAAAGCTGACTTTGAGAATACTTATAGAAGTATGTGGTTAAAGTTTTCAATGACCCTACTCCCTCCTCCTTTTCAGAAAGAATTAAGCAACTTTAGATTAAGCAGAACGCTAAAACATATTGACATTTAGAGTAATGAGGGTAGCTGATTTCTGTCTTTCTTTAAACATTGTACAATGGTTGGTATATTTTTCTCACTTACAGTCTTTATTTCATTCTGTCAATAAATTACACCAGAGGATTACTTTAGCCCCAATTATAAAGTAATATCCTGTGCTTTTATAGTTTGTCTTAAAGGAATCAAATGGTTCATTCATTAATTAAAGCAAATATTAAGAATAATGTTCAAATTCTAACCTATAAATGTTTTATCTGTGTTTTCTTTACTTTGACTTTAATCGTCAATCTATGCCTTAAAAAAAGGAAAGTGTACTATAACAGTTTGATGAGGTTGTTGCTCAGTGCCATCGAGTCATTCTGATCCAGTGATCCTATACACACCACAATGAAACATTGCCCAGTCATACACCATCCTCAAAATTCTTATTATATTTGAGCCCATTGTTACTGCCACAGTGCCAGCACATATTGCTGACTGGTCTTCCTCTTTTTCACTGACCCTACTCTTTACCAAGTGTGATGTCCTTTTCCAGGGGCTTGCCCCTCCTTGCCCAAAGTATGGAGACAAAGTTTTGCCATCCTGACTTATAAGGAGCATTATTACTGTACTCATTCCAACAGAGATG
Organism: Chrysochloris asiatica; assembly: GCF_000296735.1. Classification (NCBI taxonomy): domain Eukaryota; kingdom Metazoa; phylum Chordata; class Mammalia; order Afrosoricida; family Chrysochloridae; genus Chrysochloris; species Chrysochloris asiatica. The sequence continues at coordinate 5,272,911 of NW_006408682.1, forward strand.
GATTTATTCTTTGTGGAATAATGTTCGCTAACACCATAATGCAGAAGCATCAATTATTCTATGACCTTCCTTTTTCATTGTCAAACTTTCAAATGCATATGAGACTATTGAAAATACCCTGGCTTGGGTCAGGTGCACCTTAATCTTCAAAGTAACGTCTTTGCTCTTGAACCTTTAAAGATGTCTTGTGCAGCAGGTTTGCCTATGCAGTGCATAGTTTGAGTTCTTGATTGCTGTTTTTTCCGTGAGCATTGATTGTGATCCAAGCAAATTAAAGTCTTTGACAACTTGATTCTTTTCTTCATTTATCATGATGTTATTTATTGGGCCAGTGGTGAGGATTTTTGTTTTTTTTTACATTGAGATGCAGTCAATGCTGAAGGCTGGATGTAGTCTTTTGTCTTCACCAGTAACTGTTTCAAGTCCTCTTCAAGTTCAGCAAGCAGTGTTGTGTCATTTACATATCACAGTCTTCCTCCAATCCTGATGCCACGTTTTTTTATATAACCTGGGTTCTCGGATTATGTGCTCAGCATACAGATGGACTAATATGGTGAAAGGATAATAGCCCTGATATAGACCTTTCTTGATTTTAAACCTTTCCGTATCCCATTGTTGTTTTGAATAAATACCTGTTCATCTCTGCATAGATTAATCATGAACACAATTTCAGTGTTCTGGAATAGCCATTCTTTGCAATGTTATCCATAGTTTGCTATGATCTACACAGTTGAAAACCTTTGCGTAGTTACTAAGGCAGAAGCAAACATCTCTGCTTTTCTTGGCTTTCAGTCAAGATCCATGTGACATCAGCAGTGAATTTCTGGCAGCTCCCCATCAATGTACTGTTGCAACTGTGTTTTAAATTATCTTCAGCAAAATTTCACTTCCATGTGATATTGATTATATTGTTTGATGATTTCCACATTCAACTGGGTCACCTCTCTTTAGAATAGGCACAAATACGGATCTCTTCCAATCTGTTGGCCAGGTAGCTGTTTTCCAGATTTCTTGACACCTCCAGTACTTTGTCACTTTGTTGAAACATTTCAATTTGTATTCATTCTGTCAGTTCCTGGATCCTGTTTTCTACCAATGCCTTCAGTGCTTCTTGGATTTCTTCATTCAGTCTCATTGACATTTGATCATATGGTACCTCTTGAAATGATTAAACATTAACCAATTCTTTTGGTACAGTTACTCTGTGTATTCCTTGTATCTTCTTTTGATGTTTCCCATATTATTCAGTATTTTGCCAATATTGCAACCTGATGATTGAATTTTTTCTTTAACACATTTAGCTTGAGAAATGCTGAGCATGTCCTTCTGGGTTTCTAACTCCAGGTCTTTGCACATTTCATCATAATATGTGACTTTGCATTTTAGAGCTGCACTTTCAAGTTTTCTGTTCAGAGCTTTTGCTTTCTCATTTCTTCCATTTGCTTTAGCAAGTTTCAGCTTGTTCAAAAGAAAGTTTCATTGTTTTTTCTGACATTCACTTTGGTCTCTCTCTCCATTTTTAATGTCTTTTTAAT
>NW_006408682.1:5275923-5278123 GCF_000296735.1 Chrysochloris asiatica
TTGAAGAGGAAGCTCACAGTGGCAAACCGTCCATATCAATTATAAAGGAAAAAATTAATCTTCTTCTAATTTAGGAGGACCAACGATTAATAGCAGAAACAGTAGCCAGCAACATAGACTTCACAACTGGCTCAGTATATGCAATTCTGACTGAAAAGTTAAAGTTAAGTAAAACTTCCTGTTTAATGGGTACCAACACTTGTTGTGCCCAGATCAGCTGCAGACAAGAGCAGATCTTTCAGTGGAAATTTTAAACAGGTATGATCCAGATCCTGAAGAATTATAATAGGAGATGGACCAGTCAATGCAGAAGCAGGACCAGTCAAGAGCAATGATCATGACAACAAGTTTTTTGGATACTCAAGGTCATTCTTCTTGGATCAATTATCAACACTCACGGAAGCAGCAGTGAAGAAATCAAATGACGTATTGCATTAGGCTAATCTGCTGCACAAGACCTTTTTAAAGTGTTGAAGGGCAAAGATGTCAGCTTCAGGACTAAGGCGTACCTGACCCAATCCATGGTATTTTCAATACCCTCATATGCATGCGAAAGCTGAACAGTGAATAAGGAAGACCATAGAAGAATTGACGCATTTGAGTTACGGTGCTGAAGGAGAATATTGAAAGTGCCATGGGCTGCCAAAAGAACTAATAGATCTGTTTTGGAAGAAGTTCAGCCAGAGTGCTCCTTAGAGGCCAACATGGCCAAACTTCATCTCTCATACGTTGGACATATTGTCAGGAAGGACCAGTCGCTGGAGCAGGATATTGTATTTGGTAAGGTGGAGGGTCAGAGGAAAAGAAGAAGACCCCCAACGAAATGGATTGGCCAAGTGGCAACAGTAGTGAGGTTGGCCCAGGATTTGGCAGTCTTTCGTTCTGCTGTGCATAAGGTTGCTGTGAGTCAGTACCAACCTGATGGCACCTAACAACAACAACAACAACAAAAAGGTATTTTGCTTATTGACTTTCTGGAGGGTCAAAGAATGATGGCATCTTCTTATGATGGGAATATTTTGAGAACTTAGCCAAAGTTAGTAGACAAATGCCTGGGACAATGCTTCAGTAGAAAATGCTTCCCCAGAGCAATTCTCTAACAGGACAAAGTTTCTGCTCATTCCTCTCATCAAACAAGGGTGATTTTGCAAGAGCTTCAATGGAAAATCATTAGGCACCTAACTTATATTCTTGGTTTAGCTTCTTTTGTCTTCTTTCTGTTTTCTAGTCTTCAAAAAGAAGTCTTTAAGGAGCACCCATTTTTCTTTAGTTGGTAAAGAAAGAAATAAAAAAACTGAATTTATTTGGTTATATTCCCAGGACCCTTAGTTCTTTGTTGTTGTTATGAAGTGCCATTGAGTCGGTTCCAACTCATAGTGACCCTGTATTGGGTTTTCAGTTAGTCCTTTAGGGATGGATTAAATGGCTGCTCTCATTGTTTACAAAATTTTCATGACCTTGATGGAGCTTATGTTGAGAAATCAAGTTTATGTTTTTCCTTTTAACTCCATTTTTCCAGGAACTTTTTGAAATTCCCTTCTTTAGTGCAGTGAATTACTTCATATGGTTTTTCTACACAAAATCCTTATAACTCCCACCAAACATGTCTTTTTTCTGATGTGTGTGGGTAAGAAAAGGTGGTTCCGTTGTGATTGTTAATAAGAGTTCATTGTGATTGTGAAAATTTGGAACTCTAACTTGGATTTAAAATGAGCCATCTCAGAAGTTGGTGGGGGGAATCTTACTACCAGTAATAAAAAAGAGGCAGAAGTGTAGCCAGTAGGGGTTTTTGGCCCCCATGATCCTCCTCAACATGGAGACAGAATTCTGTAATACCAGAGAAGTGGCAGAGTTGTAGATGAGGACTCTGACAACAGCAGAACCAAGCGGCAGAGCAAGACAGAGTAGCGACTTGGGACAAAAGGCTTCCTTGCAGTGTGGGGCACCTCCAGCCACTTAATTGAGGAGTTAGGTTTTCTGATCCATGGACATAGAGCCAAATGCCTTCAGGCTGAGACTTATGTTGTAGCGATGTGCCCTGTGAGCATTCATTAGTCTTGAAAGAGTTTTCTAGCATCATCCAGTAAGGACTGAGGTCAGGCTAAGGGACCAAGAGCCAGAGAGAAGCCTGCTTGTGGGCATAGAAGAGGAGAGGCAGTCCTGACTGCAAGAACTGAGCACTCAGCGTTTCTGACAATTC
>NW_006408682.1:5278742-5282974 GCF_000296735.1 Chrysochloris asiatica
AGGGCACTTAAAAACAACAACAAATGTAACCTAGAAGGAGCTCTGGTAGTATCGTGGTTACAAGTCAGGCTGCTAACCTCATGGTCAGCAGTTGGAAACTACCAGCTGTTCCATGGTCGAAAGATGAGGCTTTCTGCTCTCGTAAAGATTTACAGCCTTGGAAACACTATGCAGGGTATCAATGAGTTGGAACCAACTCCATGACACACCACCACAATGTAATCTAGAATGGCAATTTGTATCAAGTTTTCAAAAGCAGGATCAAAAAGGAATCATTGTATCCTTTGAAGGAGATCTATAAATGGAAAAACTAAATATTAATTTATTTACTTTTAGGGGTTCCTAATTGTAAGCACACATGTTAAAATGTAAACTTATGCTGTTATTTAAATTAGCATTTAATACTCAGATGCATAAAAATAGTACAATTTTTGGAGTAGGAATGTAATCCCAAGGTTTTAGACATCATTTACAGACTTATGACACTTAAATTAATATGTCCATTCTCATCTTCTTCCCGGAATTCCACACTCATATACGAAACTACTCTTAAACTCTGCTTGGATATCTAATAGGTATCTAAACTTGAGTTCCCGTATCACATCTTTACTATAACCTAGCTTTGCCCCTACTCCACCCAGCCTGTATATAACTTGACCCTTTAGATCTCAATGGATGTGAACTCCTCTCTTCCATTGGCTCTAGGTGAACTTGGAGTCATCAGTAATTCCTCTCTTTCATTGGCTCTAGGTGAACTTGGAGTCATCAGTAATTCCTCTCTTCCAGTGGCTCAGGGTGAACTTGGGGTCATTAGTAAATCCTCTCTTTCTCTTAATACACACATCTTACCCATCAGCAAAGTCTATGTGTTTATTTTTTGTGACCCTTTTTCAAGAAGTGGTCAGACTTTGGATTTAAGTTTTTTAAATTGTTTTTTCTCTTCTCTTTCTTTAAAAAAAAATATTGCAATGATTTTTTTTTTCATTTTGTAGGAGTTAATTTTATAGCAGGTTTGATAAACAATAATATGCATAACAGTAAAAGGAACAGTGGTGTTGGTAAAGGTATTTGACATTCTTTTAACATTCTAAGAATACTTTCCTTATTTATGAATCCCTTTGCAAATACTTTTGTTAATATATTAAGAATCATCATTTACATTTCAGTTCATGTATTGACCAGTATTTGACATCAGTTGCATATTAATAAACAAAAATTAACTTTACTACCTACCGTGCTATGCAATGAAGTAATTTTTTCTCTTATCAACTTTAAATCAATCCCATTCTTCCATTCTTTTTTATATGATTAATTATCACTTTAAGCCAGATTTCTGGATCTTTCTCAGAAAGAAGTACCCAAGAAGTACCCAACTTACTTTTTATACAAGGAGGTATCAAAATTTTCATGGGAAAATTCAGTTTCTCCACCACCATATTTTTTGAATGCTTACTTGCGTAACTTTACATTACAGTGTTCTTTTTGAAACATCTGGTAACCACATTGCTACAGATGAATATTATCTGAGGATATGTAGGGTTTGCATTCCAGGCATTGATGGTCTTTTATAGAAAAACTGACAGAGCAGGAAAAATAATTTGTAAAAAGTCTGAGGTTTCATGGGTATTTTGGATGCCAAAATATAACAATTTTAGTATTTTATAAAACGGCCTCAGGTTGACCAACATCTGTAGAAGTTTGCATGAACCATGTATGGATCATCCATTTGTCTCTTGTGTTTATTTTTGGTCAGGGTTAGATTTCCAAGTTAAAGATGCCACATTTGGCATTTGCTTTTCATCAGATTTAGGCGAGTATTTGATGAGAATGCCTTAAAGCGTTCCATTTAATAAGCTCAAAGTACGTTGACAGTGTAAATTATTTTTTGTACTTTACACCTTGCAAGCATCACTTTGTTTGTCACTTTTTAAACTATGATGAATGTGTCCAATAAACCTGGCTCTGCAAATAAAGAAGAATAGTCATTTATGGAGAGATTATTAAAGAGATGATTTTGGATTATCGGTTTTTTTAGTTCTAAAAGAAACCTACTTCAATGCAGATTTTAATCCTTTGGTATCTGAAGCATTTGCTACTTAGCAGAATGTTTAATAAGGATGCTTTGTAATCCTCCCCCAAACAAAAATGGGAATTGAAACTATTTTCTAAAAGGTTGTCCTATGGAAAGATCTCATTAAAAGTAAGTCAAATCATCTGATTGAAATTTTAAATTGTGGGCAAAATCAGTAAATAGCAGAAGACATTTGACCCTCATTTTCCAATGCTAATATTTCCTTTTATCTCCAAAGAAGGAAAGTTCATTTTGTATATATTGACAAGACAGAATTTTTTGTTATCAACAGGTTTGGCAAACATCGAAAAGATGACAAGATTGAGAAAGCGGGTAAAATAAAAATACAGGATGCCCTTACTTCTGAAGAGGAGAGGATACGAATGAAGCAGGAACAGGAGAGGTAGATTTCAGTGTTTGATTAAACCTCATTAGAAAGAAGTTCTATTTCTTCTATTCTTTCTCTGATTTTTTTTTTTTTTTAATACAAAGAGCATGCCTTCATTTGATTTTTATTTTTGTATGTCAATTCATATATTGGCTGTTGCATGAATTCAGGGTAAAGAAAGATTAAGGCAAGCAACCATACTACGATAGAACACTTCGTTTATTTGTGGCATCACGGAACTTTAGGAGTTCTAGTTACGATCTTCTTCATAGGAGATTACAGAGTACAACAGATTAATATAAACATTAATTATGAATGTATATATTTTTGACTTACAAGAATTAATCAAAGTCCTGCCTCATTAATTTATAAGTATATGTTGTTTTTGTATGTTGTCGAGTTGATTCTGGCTCACAATGAACCTTTGGAGGGTTTCCAAGAGTGACTAGTAGGTTTGAACTGCCAGTCTTCAGTTACTAATCCAATGCTTATCCTATAGGACTCTATAAGTAGTTGGAGTCCATTCCAACTCATATATAGGTACGAGTTCTATACCTTATATATGGTTTCTGAGCCTGTAAATATTTATGGGAGCAGAAAGCCTCATGTTTCTCCTTCGGAGCCACTGGTATATTTGAACTGCTGACCTTGCAGTTTCCAGCACCGCTCATAATCCTCTATACTATCAGGACTCCTTATCAGAGCATGTTGTTATTGTTGCTAAGTGACATCAAGTCAGTTCCAACACATAACGACCCTGTATGGGGATTCCGAGGAGCAGCTAATAGGTTTGAACTGTGGAACCACCAACCTTTTGGTTCACAGTCCAGTGCTTATCCTACAGCACCAAACCAGGAATCTTATAAATGCATAATATATTGTAATAATTTTGAAGAAATACACAGCTAAAGTAAACCTGTTTGAGTTTTATACCTCATTTTAAATATTTTGATGTAGAGTAGGAATAGATGAAGTTGTTAGTTTTCATTATGTTGTTTACTTCTCAAAACAGAAATGTGTTTCTTGTTTCTTTTCTATTTCATTTTGTGATATAATCCACTTTGATTTTACACCATCTCTTCCACAGAGATTATTCTCTATGGCTGCATCATTATATGTTGAAAATCTAAAGATCAACGAAATAAATGAAGAGTTACTTTAAGAAGATTCTTGAAAACTATTTTATAAGAGATTAGAATTTTACTCATTAAAATTCCCAGGGATTCAGAAAATCATTTCTGTCTTTTGTTATTCGAGTTTACAGTCTTCCTCATGAGCTTCTCTGTGGAAGCCATCTCAGAGGCACCATGTCTATCTTGAATCCCTGGGTATATGGTGCAAAGGATTAATGTGCTCGCTTGCTGACTGAAATGATAGAGGTTTGAATCCCCCGAGAGGTACTTTGAAGGAAAGGCCTGGCCATTGAAAACCTTATGGTGCACAGTTCTGTGACACACAGGGTGGTGCCGTGAGTTGGAGTAAACTCGAGGCAACTGGAACTGGAAACACCCTTATTTATTTTGAATAATTTAGGATTGACGTAAGTTTTATTGATTTGGTTAAAGTGACACAGCTCAATATATAGTCTGAAGCTAGGACTCCAGCATCTTGGAAACCAGGTTTAGTTTTCTTATCACATTCCAAAGTCAGTGAAACTTTTCAGTTCTGTACCTCTGAGATTTTTGTGTTAGTATGGTTGCTCTGATTCTCTCTTGGTAGCGTCAGTACCGACTCATAGCGACCCTATGCACAACAGTACGCAACACTGCCTGA
>NW_006408682.1:5283984-5284994 GCF_000296735.1 Chrysochloris asiatica
TCTTGTCCGCAGCTTGCCATAATTCACACAATTGAAAGCCTTTGCATAGCCAGTAAAGCACAGGTAAACATCTTTTTGGTATTCTCTGCTTTCAGCCAAGATCCATCAGACATTAGCAATGATATCTCTCATTCCACATCCTCCTCTGAATCCAGCTTGAAACTCTGTCAATGTATGGTTATAGCCATTTCTGTATTACCTTTACTAAAACGTTACTCGCATGGGATATCAAAGAGATTGTCCGATGATTTCCGCATTCCATTGAGTCACTTCTCTTTGGAATGGGCAAAAATATGGATCTCTTCCAGTCAGTTGGTCAGATAGTCGTCTTTCAAATTTCTTGGCATAGATGTTTGAGTGCCTCTAGTGCTGCCTCACTTTCTTGAAAGATTTCAATTTTTGTTCCATCAATTCCTGGTGCCTTGTACTTTGCCAGTTCTCTCAATGGACCTTGGACTTATTCCTTTAGTATCATTGGCTCGTAATCATATGCTACCTCTTGAAACGGTTGAACATCAACCATTTCCTTTTGGTACAGTGACTCTGTGTATTCCTTCCATTTTCTTCTTCTTCTTTTTTTTAATGTTTTATTGTGAATTGTGTGATAATTTACATGGGAGAACAGTAGCTTTACATTCATCCTATTGTATATCGTTTCATTGACATGGTTACAATCCCGTCCATGCACCATCAACCAACCAAAGGGTATATCCTGAAAGCCTGCCCCCTCCCCAGTCGCCAGCACACAGCTCCTCTGCTCCTAGATTGCAAAGACAATCGCTCCCCTCCTTTTGCTACAAAACATCTACCTTTACATTTCCAACCCTCACAAGGAGTCCTGATAACAATTATTCACTATTGTATCACAAGAGACCTATCTGCATCTCCTTTAATCAACCCTGCCCAGACAGTTTGGATACTACTCAGTGGAGAGTCTACCTTCCTCCACGCCTTCTGGATCTAGGCTCCCTCTTGAAAGCTTGTAAGCCAGTCACTTTTTGCCTTTGTAG
>NW_006408682.1:5287265-5294325 GCF_000296735.1 Chrysochloris asiatica
ACCTTTCTTTTGTCCAAGTCTCTCACTCACTACTGTCCAGTGGCTACAGACTGTAGATCTTTATGGGATCCGAAAGCACCGTTAATGGGTTTGAACTGCCAGTCTTGTCATTAACTGTGCAGTGCTTATTCTACAGGGTCACTCTCCCTAATCCTTGTAAATTTGGGGATCCCCAGTCAGTAGTGACTCAAAGGCACTTACTAACAGCAGTGCTTATTAATGGAGCCCTGCTGTGGTGCTCTAGGATAAAGCACTGGACTGCTAACCGCAAGGTTAGCAGTTCAAACCTACCTGCCGCTCCTTGGAAACCCTACACAGGGTCCCTATAAGTCAGAACCAACTTCAGGGCACATAGCAACAAGAACATACTTATCAATGGGGTCCAGATGTGACACTGTAGCTGATAAGCACTGGAATGCTAACCACAAGGTTGGTGGTTAAACCCACCAACTACTCTTAGGAAACACAGGGTTGTATGGGTCAGAACCAACTTGTCAGCATTTGACAACAAACTTACTAGTAAATTACTATTATGTGTAGGCAGGCATATGGTATTAGACTTTATAATATGGCATTTCTTTGTTCTGTAATATAAAATGTCTACTGCGAAAGAGGTTCTTGTTCCTAGAGAAAGGAAAATAACTGGCAAATGTTGAAGTCCACTTTATCCACAGGCAAATATGTGACTTGAAGAATATTCTGAGCAACAGAAACAATACACTTGATGCCAGCCAAAGGGGACAACTTCATTAATACTGTGCCATTTTCATATCCTAAATATGCCCTCCTTTGCACTTGAAGATGACTACTGCATTTCAATGAAGAATTCTATCAACATTTCCCCCAATACTTTTATAATGCATAGTCAAATATTTCCAGCCAAACAATGATTTTTACATAATGGCTTCACTTGTATTATTAATTTGCCTAAGGCACCGTTCACTTCTCAATTTTGCTTTTAATCTCCGGCTTTGAACCTCTAATGATGCAATACTTCTGGGAACTAAGTTGGTCATAATGAATTTACAATGTACAGAAGGCCTAGAATAAAAATGTTTTAGGGTCAAGGAACAAGTGAATGGTCCATTAAAGAAAATCAATTAGGCTCATAATTTAAGGAAACTGTTATACGTGGACTTTATATTTCACTAACAATTTTTACAAGTATATTTTATTTAAACGCATGGATTTTGTGATAGAGCAAGTGAATACATGAAACATTTTGAACTATGTAACTGCAGTGTGTTGCGTGCCTGTCATTTTGATAGGGCATGCCTTCTTCATGTCTTCATTTGTATTGTGGCTGGCAATTCTTCTGAAAATGGAAATGACAATTTACTTGGGAAAAGTCTCATTGGAGGAATGGATTAAAAATAAAAAAGACGCCATTTACAGTCTCATTGCAGCCTTCTCCTCACGACTGAAGACTAGTGAAGTATCTCCTGTAACAGCATCTACCACTTCAGCTTTGTTATTTTGGCTGGTGCCATACAAAAACAGAAAACCTAATACTCCTAAAATATCAGTTATGACATACCTACAAATCAAAATATACTTTGCCCATATGTGTACGTATACAGAAAAAATTCAAAGGACAGTGAGTATAATTTTAAAACTTTTTTTCTACCATGTTAACATTTATTTGTAGAGTGCTGTGACTTTGTAGGATTAACACTGGACTGTGAACCACAAGGTTGGTGGTTTGAGACCACTAGCTGCTCCAACGGAGAAAGATGAGGCTTTCTGCTCAGGCAAAGATTTACAGTGTCAGAAACCCCATGCAGGGTTGCTATGAGTCAAAACCAACTTGCTTGCATTTAGCAAACTGATTTATTTAGAGGGTGAAATTAAATTACATTCTTCTGAGCATAGGCCTGGGATTAAATTTGACTGAGTTCTTATTAACTTCTGCATCTTCTTTTCTCCCTCTTGCATATAATGGGAGATTTGGTGTTGAATTCATGCTGATTGGGTAGGAGGCTTGGATGAGCAGGCCTCTGACTCTTATTATTCCTCCACTAGTACAAATTTGATGAAGCATGATGAAGTTTCCTTCTCTCCTTGAAACGCAGAGAATCTGGGATGATGCCAAAGGTATAATTTGGTCTCTAGTTCTCAGTGCTGAATCAAGGTATCTTAGCATTTCAGAGGTGCTGTTGTCGGTATCTGGGCTCAGTGAGGTAACAAACAAATCAGGAGCTGAGTTATGAATTCAGGGCTAACCTGACACTTTCTCACTTGTCTGTCAGGTGTGCCTAGGAAAGAATCCGAATTCGCTTGTTCCCCACTACACAAAAGGATTGGGGTCCAAATCGGAAATAAACCTACTGCCATCAACTTTATCCCAACTCATAGAGACCCTGTAGGAGAGAGAACTGCTCCCTAGTTTCTGTTTCATCTTTTTCCCTCAGAGCATCTAGTGGGTTCAAATTGCTGACCTCTTAGTTAACATAACCCACCGGAGCTCTCATAGGATCACTATGAGTCTGAGTTGGCTCAATAGCAGTGGGTAGATCTAAACTATTGTTGTTGTTAAGTGCTGTTGGGTCGATTCCGACTCATAGTGACCTAATACAGGGTTTCCAATGAGCAGCTGGTGGGTTGGAACTGCCAACCTTGTAAAAAACAGTCCAGTGCTTACCCTACAGTGCCATACTAGGACTCCAAATCTAAAATTTGTTGCTGTTGTTATGCGCCATTGAGTCAGTTCCAACTTATAATGACTCCTGTGTAAAGTGTCCTAGGCTTTAATCTTTGCAGGAACATAAAGTAACAGTTTTCTCCCTCAGAGCAGCTGGTGGCCTTGAACTGCAGACCTTATAGTTCACAGTCCAGTGCTTATCACATGAAGCCATGGTGCTTCCAATCCAAAATGTTGTTTTTAAGTTCCATCGAGTCAGTTCTGACTCATAGTGATCCTGTATAGGGTTTCTGAGGAGCAGCTGGTGGGTTTGAACTGCCAACCTTGTGATTTACAGTCCAGTGCTGATCCTACAATGCCACACCAGGAGTTCCAAATCAAAAACGATTTAAGTGCCATCGAGTCACTTCTGCCCCATAGTGAACACAGGTTTCCAAGGAGTGACTGGTGAGTTTGAACCACCAACCGTGTGGTTCATACCAACTTTGCAGTCCAGTGCATTAGCCCTCAGCCACACCAGGACTCTAAACTAAAAAAGAACATGTTTTATTCAATGAGGCTTTCTGCTCCTGCAAAGTTTTATAGCTTCAGAATGGACTCAATGACACTTAACAACAACATATAACTTCAGGTCCTTTATAACACCAGTAGCTATAGAATCGAGTGCAGCTCATGGTAGCCCCATGTGTGTTCCAAAAAGGCTTTCATTTGCTGATTTTTTGGAAGTAGATCACCTAGTATTTCTTCCCAAGAGCTGTGGGTGGACTCGAACCTCCATTTCTGTTAGTAGCTGAGTGAGTGAATTGATTGCAATATAAATCAATGTGATCAATTTCTGTGTTGACCAGTTATCAGAAGTTGACTTTCTCGTATGCTTTTCATTCACCCCAGTGTCATCTCCACTTAGGCTAAACGGGTTAGTGTCATGGCCGTGTGGTACAGTGCCTCCCAGCACTCAGCTGCAGACATGGCATTCTACGTCCAGCTAGTCCCCAACTTTTTTTTACAGTGACCCACACTTAAGATTATCTGTAGAGTATCAACGTTTTTTTTTGTTTTGTTTTGTATATCTTAATCTTAGTAAAGAGTCCTGTACACTAAGCATAGACTGCAAAGTTGGTTTGAACCTCAAGGTCGTGGTTTGAATGCTGTAGCTGCTCATCAGAAACCCTATACAAGGTCGCTATGAGTCAGAACCAACTCAAAGGCACTTCACAAAAACATTAGTAAAAAGCCCTGGTGGCACAGTGGGTTAAGCATGGGCCACTGACTGCAAGGTCGGTGATTCAAACTCATTAGTTGTTTGGTGCTGAGAAAGGTGAGGCAATCTGCTCCTGTAAAGATTCACAGCCTCAGAAAACTTGTGGAAGTCTTATAGGGTCACTCTGAGTCACAACTGACTGATTGGCAGTGGGGGGGTTTGGTTTTATTATTAGGAATGTATATTACATACAAGGAGCTCTGGTAGCGTAGTGGTTATGAATCAGGCTGCAAACTGCAAGGTCAGCAGTTCAAAACTACCAGCTGCTCTTTGGGAGAACGATGAGGTTTCTGCTCCCGTAAAGATTTACAGCCTTGGAAACCCTGTTCAGGGTCTCTATGGGTCGGAATCAACCCAACGGCACATAAGAACAACATATTACATACAGGAATCCTGGTGTGGCGCTGTGGGCTAATGCGACAGACTGCGAAGTTATTTGAACTGCAAGCTCAGTGGTTCGAGCTCACCAGCTGCTCCTTGGAAACACTATACAGGGTCGCTATGGGTCAGAATTGACTCGACGGCACTTAACAACAACATATGACATACAATGTTGTCATGTGTAGCTTGCTGATACCATTCTCACATGTAATGTTTCTAACCCCTAAAGATAAAGATCAGAGTTATAAAAATATTACTAATAAAAGGCAATAATGATAAAAACGTAAAAAAAAAAAAACACCACAAAACCGTATTTGATGTTATGTGGGAATCCACTTACCATGATGTAGTCATCAGAAAGGAACACTGTCTGAAGTGTGGTAAGACCTTCCCAAGACGTCTTGGTGTGATACTGCAGGTTAATGCGCTGGACTGCAAGGTTGGTTTGAACCACAAAATCAAAAGGTTCAAGCTCACCAGCTGCTCCTCGGAAACCCTATGCAAGGTCACTATGAGTCAGAATCGACTCCATGGCACTTAACAATTGCCTTTTCAAAGTGTGTTTAGGAAATACTTGCTGTTACTTTGTGCCAAGTCAGCTTGCATTCATAGTGACATTATGCAGAACAGAAAGAAATGATGCCCTAGCCTGCCCATTCTCACTGTCGTTGGAAGTTTTGAGCTCATTATTGCAGCCATTGTCAAACCCTCTCAATGAGGACTTCTCTTAACCAAGCATGATGTCCTCTAGCAATTGGAAACACTTAGTTAAGCTAATTTATGCATACTTCTGTACTCCATTAGTTCTCAGAACCCTAACTAAGCTAATATACATTTGTTAATCACCAAGAGAGGACTAAAGAATCATCATTCTCTTAAGTTATTTATCCCTAGGACCACTCCTACCCCCTGCCCCCCAGCTCACAGTTTTACTTTTCATGGGGCAGATGTTAGTAGTTCTCAGAATTGGAGAGTTGTTTGAGAAACAGGATAGTCTGATCCAAGCAATTCAGCTCACTCATCTAACTGGCTCTAGACAAGAGAACTGATTGTTTAATAAACTGGGTGTATGTTTAGAGACAGTGTTACGACCTGCCTCTGTTTTATGGCTTTTGTTTTCTGTACTTAGAAATCTTATTCCTTGCTCCATCTTTGATTTTCAATTTTTTTCTTTTCTACATGTTCTTCACCTATTTAAAATGTATGCATTTTACTGTCTAATTCTAAATTCGTATTCTAAAATTCTGAACTTTAAAATGACACAAAATCAAAATGAGCATAAAATTAAAAACAGGAACGCAACAATTATTTAATGTAATACTTCTATTAACATACTGGTCTGTCATTTTAATAATTTATTTTCCTACAAAATACATATACACATACAAAGGTAAAAATGAGAACTTGTATTTTCCATTTTGATTTGTTTTGCATTTTTATGCATTCTTATAACATCATGTTTCTGGAACAAAGTCAAATCTTTCTTTCATGAACAGATGGATGGATCGAAAGGAAGGATAAAATGAGGGAAAAAAGGTCTGAAAGATGAAATATTATCTGCGAAATCTGGCCAGATTCCCCAACTCTCAAAAATATTTATCTCATATGTTATTCCTTCTATTACATAAGATTTGTAATGTTAACTGGCTGGCATTTTGTAGTTGCCCAGCAAGTGACAACTGTAATGAGACTGTTATCTGTATCTGCTTAGTAAGTTGTGTTAGAAATATTTCCAGGGATACTCAGTGATTTAATTAGAGTCATAAAACAGTAAATTTTTTATACAATCTTCCCAGTGTATATAGGGTATTTGTAAATCTGTTAAGAAAATATATGTCTTGGTATTCCCCATTTTTCAGAGTGATGTTGTTGCTGTTGTTACGTGCCATTGAATCAGTTCTGATACTTAGCAACTTGATATTGGTTTCTCAAAGCTGTACATTTTTGTGGAAACAGAGAGCCTCATCTCTCTCCTGCAGAGTGTCTGGTGGGATTGGACCACCAACTTTGTGGTCCATACTGCAGATCTTATCCTACTGAGTTACCACACTGCCTTTCAGAGTACTGTTGCTATCGTTAAGTGCCATCAAGGTGATTCTGACTCATGACGACCCTGTTGAGTTTCCAAGGCTGTGTGTTTGAACCATCAACCTTGTGGTTCCCAGTCCAGTGCTTATCTTACAACACCGTACCAAGACTAAAAACCTGGTTTGTTTAAGTGTTGGGTGTATCAGTCCGTAGGAGAAAGATGAGGCTTTCTGCCCCTGTAAAGATTTACAGCCTCAGAACCAACTCCACGGCATATAATAACATATCTATCAGGGCATTCAGAGAAACTGAACCAATGCTTTTGGTACTTAGAGCCCATTAATCTTCCTACTCTTTGTAAACCTGTGCTTAACAGAAGGAAACACTGCCCAGTCCTGCACCATGCTCACAATTCTTTTGTTTGAGCCCACTGTTGTAGCCCCTGTATCGATCCATCTTTGGGGTGGGGGGGGTGGGCGACTTCCTCTTTATAGACGACCGCTTTACCAAAGGAGCGTTGGCAGCATAGTGGATTATGAGCTGGTCTGTTAACTACAAGGCTGATAACATGATTTTATAGACTGATTATGGCTGAAGGTGGGCTTACAAGTTTTCTCTAATCATGCTTCCCAACATTCCTTTCTATCCCACTCAAGTATCTATTTTATAATAGTAGGCAAGGGAAACTAATATTCATAAGGCAGTCAAGGATTTCAGTATTATTTACCCTCTTCAAGCTATACCTAAAT
>NW_006408682.1:5296310-5298303 GCF_000296735.1 Chrysochloris asiatica
TTCTGTGTTGTTGTTGGCGGAGCTCTTTACTACACGTCCACCCGATCTGCCATCTTGTTTGTTCTCCCAGGTTGATTTTTGATGAGCGATATCTAAGATAAATTTGTTATTGGAGCGTTTCTTTCCGGTGGAAGTAACAGGTGTCACAGGTAATTTGATACTTATGTTAGCCAGTACATTGTTCAAGCGAGTGTCTGAAAGTATCTGAGTGTGTGCATGTGTGTGTGTGTGTGTGTGTGTGTGTGTGTGTGTGTGTGTGTGCCTGCCTGTGTTTTGGGTAGGGAAATACTCTTTTATTAGTTGATGTCAAAGAGAAGTATTTGTTCCACGTTATAGAAAGTGCAGAATAACATGATAGTTTCAAAAAACATTATAATGTGGTTCCTTCTCCCAGTGATCAGTTACTTTATTAAGACAAAGGAAAAGATCAAAGTATGTTAATATTAAGCCAGTGATGTCAGGCAAGATACCCAATTGTGAAAATAGGGGCTTGCAGAGCATTGGGAAGGGGAGAATCAGTGGTATTGAAGTTAATAGGGAAGACATAATCATAGAGATGGTTCTTTGTGGGCAAGATCTCCTTCTAAGGATGTGTGCAGTTTAGCAAAGTGGGAAAAATCTACACCCCCATGTAGTGTCCATCTGCCTTCTCCTTGTCTTATGGCTCATGTCTGATGGAGAAGTTGTTTCTTTTATAAAAATTGTAGCAAAAGACCTATGTTGTTGTTGTTAGACACTATTGAGTTGATTCTGGCTCATTGTGATCCAGTGTGACACAGTAGAACTGCCCCGTGGGATTTTTTAGGTTTTATTCTTTACATAAGCAAATGGTCAGTTCTTTTCTGCTTCAGAGCTACTGGGTTAGTTTGAACTTCTGACTTTTAAGTTAGTAGTCACATGCTTGACCAGGCTTCTTAAAATACATAAATATGTACGTATATACATGCATACAAGAGGGATTAAAATTTTTTTTGGAAAAAAAGTCCATTATCTGTCATTCCATTTTTCCAGGAACTTTTTAACACCCTTTGATATAACAAGATAAGATTTGCCATTGCAATTGTTTTTTTAAGTGTGCAATTCAGTGGCATTAATTGTATTCATTTGGAGTCCTGAATTGGGGCTGTAGAATAAGCACTTAACCACAAGATTGGTTTGTGCTGCAATGCCGGTGGTTCAAAACCCACTAGCTGCCCCTTGGAAAACCTAGACAGTGTCGGTATGTGTCAGAACCAACTCAATGGCACAAAACAACAACAACTGTATCCACGGTGCTGTTACAACCACCACCACTACTTATTTCCAAAAAACATTTTTTCATCATCTCAAACAGAAACCCAATACCCATTCATTGATAATTCCCCATTTACTGACCCCCTCCTCCAGCCCTTGGTAAATACGAATGTATTTTTCTGTCTCTTTGCTTATGCTAGGTATTTCATAAAGAGCTCTGGTAGTGTAGTGGTTACAAGTCAGACTGCTAATCTCATGGTCAGCAGTTCAAAACTACCAGTTGCTCCATGGGAGAAAGATGAGACTTTCTACTCCCTTAAAGATTTACAGCTTTAGAAACCCTATACAGGGTTGCTGTGAGTGAGAATGGACTCCATGGCACATAACCATCACCAGGAATTTCATATAAGTGGGATCTCGTAATATTTCCCTTTAGTGTCTGGTGTATTTTACTCAGTGTAATGTTTTCAAGGTTCCTTTGTGTTGTAGCATACACCAAAGCTCAATGTTTCTTGAAGACTGAGTACTCTTCGATACCACATATGTATGTGTGTGTCACATTATGTTTATCCATTCATATGTTGATGGACATCTGGGTTGTTTATACTCACTGACTACTGTCAATAGTGCCAAAATGAACAGTTGTGTACCAGTTTCTGTCTGAGTCCTTGCTTTCATTTGTGGGTGTGAGGTGGGCAAGGTTTATGCCCAGGAGTGGAATTGCAGGGTCACTGAGGGTTAATGCACCAGACTGTAAAGC
>NW_006408682.1:5302983-5304598 GCF_000296735.1 Chrysochloris asiatica
GCTGACCTTGAGGTTAGCAGCCTGATTCATAACCACTACGTTACCAGAACTCCTTTGATTGATAGTATCCCTTTAAATGCTCTCTTTTTCCTTTAACTTTTTTAATAATTTTGTTTTTTGTTTTAAATGTTTTATTGTGTATTATGTGATAGTTTACATGGGAGAACATTAGTTTTACATTCATCCTGTAGTATATCGTTTCATTACCATGGTTACAATCCCCTCCATGTATTATCAGCCAACCAAAGAGTATACCCTACAAAACTGTCCCCCGGTCGTCAGCACACAGCCCCGTTCCCTTTCTGGGTCTAAAGTGCCCAGCTCCAATAATTATTTATTTCTTAAACTGATAATGTCGCCTCTTTTTAGCATTAAATCATGCAGCTTAACTCTTATTCTTTTATATATATATGTTTAATATGGGTGTTGATGGCTGTTGTTCAGTGCTGTCGAGTCAGTTCTGACTTACAGTGATCGTGTATAGAGTTTCCGAGGAGCAGCTGGTGGGTTTGAACTGCCAGCCTTGTGGTTCGCAGTCCAATGATGATCCTACACCAGCAAGGTACCAGTAAGTATTTCAACATTTTATACTTCTTAAACTGGTAAAATGTACCTTAAAAGGAAAAGATTCCTGCTTGGGCGGGCAGGGGGGGAAGACACAATTAGAAGATTCGAGCCCTTTCTTTCCATTCTAATGTTACCCTAATAATACGAAGATATTAAAATCTCGCTGAAAACTGTGACCCTTTTCAAATTAAGAAATTGAGTGGAATAGTGTCCTCTTGGAAATTCAGCATAGATTCTAAATTGTCGGCTTGTACACTGACAGGTGACATCTCTGAGATTTAACGAGCAGGAGGCTACGCTAAAGGATTTAGGACTTTGAACCACAGTATTTCTGAAGTGTGTCATTTGTTAACAGTGTTTGAGGGGCAAATTCTATAAAGCATTCACTCATTTGACTAAAGGCTGCTGTTGAATTGAGCTGTTTCTTCCAATTGTAAATTACATTGTATTCTGCTATGAGTTTTGATTCCATTTGATGAATATCTGTACTGCTGACTTTTAGAGAAAGGAAGTACTATTCCTGTTGGCAAAAAGAACTTTGTTCCCAGAATTAGGCTTCTTTGGGTGTCGGTGCAGTAAACTGAGTGTAAAACATTTCCCAAGCAAATTGATTGCAGGCTGTTTTTGTTTTTAGTAGCTCCCAGATTCGGTAATCCCTTGCACATTGAAACAGAATATCGCCCAATTCTAGTTCATCGCCAGGACTAGTTAGAGGACTGTCATTGACTGATTTTTAGAATTTGATTGCCAAGCCTTTCTTTCGAGTCTGTCTTTGTCTGAACCTCTGCTGACCTGCTTGACATTAGAGCAACATACAAGCCTCCCATAACAGGTGGGCAGTGGCTATGCATGAGATACCTTGGTTGGGAATCAAACTGGGTCTCCTTTGGGAAGACAAGAATTCTACCATTGGACCTGTGCGGCCTCGAAAATAGTTTGTAAGTAACTAATATGTAGCTTGTTGTTGTTATGTGCCGTGGAGTCAGTTCCAACTCATAGAGACCCTGGACAGGGTTTCCGAGGCTGTAAATCTTTATGGGAGCAGAAA
>NW_006408682.1:5304933-5339046 GCF_000296735.1 Chrysochloris asiatica
CTACACCATGATTCTTAGCATTATGCAATCATCCTCTGTTTTGTGGTTTGGTTATCCTGAGTACTCCAAATTCTTATCTCCATGATTTTAATGATAAGGTCTGTAGTTCAAATCTACCAGCCACTTCTTGGGAGAAAGAAGAAGCTTTCTGTTAATGTAAAGATTTCTAGTCACAGAAACCCTGTATGGGTCACTATGAGTTGGAACTGACTCGATGGCATACCACCACCACCACCATGATGTTAATGAGGTGGGCGCAGTGGCAATCTACAGGATTAAGTTGTATCTTGAATAAATCTCTTTTGAGCCGAGATCGGATGGACCTGCTGTCACCAAGAAATATTGGTAGTGTAGTGCATTGTTTGGACCCAGGGTTTCTTCTGGGAACCTCCTAGAATATGGAGACATGCAGACAAAAAGCTTGCCTTTGGCCAGAATTCTGAATTTGGACTTCCAGCCTCCTAAACTGTGAGGTAATAAATTTCTGTTTGTTGAAGTCATTCCCTTGAGGTATTTCTGTTATAGCATCTCTAGAGAACTGAGACAGTTTTCAGTAATGAGTCTCATGACTTATACCTTTCATGATGTATAAAGACTATACTTCATGTTGTTGTTGTCAGGTGCCATCGAGTCGGAACCGACTCATAGCGACCCCATGCACAGCAGAACAAAACAATGTCCGATCCTGGGCCAACCTCACTACCGCCACCACACTTGACGCCATCAATGATGCCACCTGGCTAATCCATCTCGTTGGGGGTCTTTCTCTTTTTCTCTGACCCTCCACCTTACCCAGCATGACATCCTTCTCCAGCGACTGTTCTCTCCAGACAATGTGTCCAAAGTATGAGAGACAAAGCCTAGCCATCTTGGCCTCCAAGGAGCAGTCTGGTTGCACTTCTTCCAAAACAGATCTATTGGTTCTTTTGACAGTCCATGGCACTTTCAATATTCTCCTCCAACACCACAAGTCAAAGGCATCAATTCTTCTACGATCTTCCTTATTCATTGTCCAGCTTTCGCATCCATATGTGGTTATTGAAAATACCGTGGCTTGGGTCAGGCGCACCTTAGTCCTCAAGCTGACACCTCTGCTCTTCAACACTTTAAAAAGTTCCTGTGCAGCAGATTTGCCCAATGCAATACGTCGTCTGATCTCAAAAACTTTTATCTTACTCTACTGCAATTAGTGCTAAAAGCCATTTATTGTAAAAGCACAAATCCTAATGAATAGAAATGTAACAAGAACAGAAGTCTTGTGAGTTTTTTCTCCATCATGCATCCTCTATTTTAATTAGAGAAAAGGGTGGCGAATACTGTGACAAGAGTCTGGAATTAAAATCATTAATTGATGTCAAGCCGAAGAGAGACTGTTAGCATGAATTTAGTGACAGCAGGAAAGAAATTAACCTTATTTCTTTATTTAGTATATTACATTATTTTGTGTATTATTTTCTATGCAGGTTCAAGCCAGTTTTATTATCATAATGGAAAAGACATTTTTTTTTTTTTACCCCACAAAAGAAAAGCTGTGAATATTTATGTAAGAACATAACAAATCACAATGATAAATTCCTTACAATCCCATTTTACAAATCTTGATAAAAAGTTACGATAGCTGTTGTTTCAGATTTTCCTATTTACATTTCAAGGATAGGGAAACAGTGCTTGATGATGTGGTCCATCAGTGTTACATGGCGCCGCTGCCTTCAGTAATTTAAACCTCAGAATAGTTATCTGGATTTCATGTAGAAAGGATTGACTGAAATGGATAAAGCAGTAGACATTTATTTCTTTGGCTGAGTTTTGTCCTAACCATTTACTTCTGTCCTTGCTGAGGTTTGGCCTGAGATAAGTGGTATAGATAATGCTTAACAACATCCTGAAGGTTGAACCCCCCCCCCAAAAAAAAAAAATAAATGAGTGACCCTAACATCCTAGAGTTAATTTGTGAACTCAGGGTCTCAGTAAAAGAACAGAGGGGGTGTCCTTTTATAGCACTGACCATCTGGAGTCATTAAGGGCTCAACCACAAGATACTATCTTTTTTGAAAGTTTCCATAAGAAAACATGCTATTTTTATGTGGAAGCCAAAAAAGTTTTCTCCCGAGCCAAATATTTCTTTTCTGAAATAATTTTCTACACAAATATGTAATACACAAATATAACCTTTTGACTGTATTGCTGAGTTTCTTTTCTCAGTCTATAATCAATAGGACATTCAAGTATAAAATAAAATATGAAAAGAAGTCACTTGTGTTTTCTGTTAATTTTGCCTGTGAATTGTCACTGAAATTCATGAAAACCACAAAGCATTCCTACTTTTTACAATCTACTCTTCAGTGCTATTTTTCCAGCAAGCCTCATTAACATTAATTTCTAGAATGAGCTTTAAAATGCACATTAGTTCCGGTTAGGAACCAGATTTGTTAGCCTTTTGCAACAAGAGTGCTACCTTTGTGACTTCATTTACCCTGTAATTTTCTTTGAAGTTGGCCACCCCTGTGCATTAGAATGGTGTAAACAGCTTTTGTAATGTTTGGTGTGAAACACACTCATGACTTCAAAATCAGCAATAAAAATATAATATCTTATAAGATTGGTGCTCAGAGAGACAGTATTTTTAGTAGGTACTATAGGTATGACTCTAATGCTAATTAGTTCCAAAGATTAGTAGTGATTAGTAATAATGTGCGAATTTGGGTAAAAGCAAGGAGTGGAGGACTGAGTTATTAATATTACCTCATACTGATGAGCATTCCTTTTGGGAAATTGACTTGCTAGAAAATTACCCCAATGAACATTATTGCCTGTGTAATTTGGAATGAAAGAACATTCAAGTCCAGGGTCCATCAGTAATAAAAAGAAACTGATGTGTAAAACATTTGGTGATATTATTTAGGTTGATGGATCCCTTGAAAATAAACACAAGTTCACAAGAGCCAAAGTACAACCTTGAGCATAACCCACCTGAATTTAAAGACCACCTCAAAAATAGATTGATTCATTCAACACTGATGACTGAAGACCACACAGATTGTGGGATGAAATCATACACAAAGAAAGCTAAAGGTTCTTCAAAAGACAGGAAAGAAGCCTAGACTTACTGATCTGATAGAGAATGCTGTAATGCCAAAACTGAACTTTAGACACACTTCAAATATGGAACCAAACTCACCTGTGGGAATCACCTTTCCATCAAACAGCATACAGACTTGTAAAGTGAACAGTACTGCTCCTGGGAAACATACTCATCACCTGCTATTAGCACATGAAATGGAGAGGGCAGCATTTGTCCCTAAACAAATCTCAGAATAAAGGAAGGTGCAGGGAAGCAGGATGAGTAGAAATGGGAAAGCAGGAAAGAAGTGGGCAGCGGCAGCCTGGTACATTGCAATTAACGTCATGAAACAAAATGTGTATCAATTGTTGAATGGAAAACTAATTTGTACTATAAATTTTTATTTAAACAACAATTCAAACAAAAACAGAAGGCATGAAAGAAAGAAAAGACCTAAATGGATGTCAGAAGAGACTCTGAGAGTTATCTTTTAATTTAGAGTAGCTAAAGTGAATGTGGCTGTGAACCTTAAGGTCAGCGGTTCGAAACTACCAGCTGCTCTGCGGGAGAAAGATGAGGCTTTCTACTCCTGTAAATATTTACACCCTCAGAAACCCTGTACAGGGTCGCTATGGGTTGGAACCGACTCGGACGGCACTTAACAACAACAACAACAACAGGCAAGATATTGATAGATACAGGAAGTGTTAAAGACAAATAAATGAAAGGAATCCACAGATTGAGTGTACCATAAATGAATTGGTTGACGTTTTACCATTTTAAGAGGTAGCATATAATCAAAGGCGCTCTGGTAGCATAGTGGTTACGAATCAGGCTACAAGCCGCAAGGTCAGCAGTTTGAAACTACCAGCTGTTCCGCGGGAGAAAGATGAGGCTTTCTGCTCCCGTAAAGATTTCTAGCCTCGGAAACCCTGTACAGGGTCACTATGAGTCGGAACAGACTCCACGGCACATAACAACAACAACAACATATAATCAAGAACCAATGGTATAGAAGGAGGAAATCCACGCTATACTGAAGGTATTAGTGAAAAATAAAGACTTCCTGAATTGATAGAATACCAATCGAGATGTTTCAACTAATGCATGCCACACTCAGGCCTTCACTCATCTATGCCAAGAAATTTAGAAAACAGCTACCTGACCAACTGATTAGAAGAGATCCAAATTTGTGCCCATTCCTAAGAAAGGTGATCCAGCACAATATGGAAATTATCAAACAACATCATTAACATCACATACAAGTAAAATTTTGCTGATGTTAGTTAAAAAAAATGGTTGCAGAAGTATATAGTGTGGAAACTGTTAGGAATTCAAGCTGCGAGAAGAGGATGTGGAATGAGGGATATCACTGCTGATGTCAGATAGATTTTGGCTGAAAGCAGTGGATACCAGAAAGATATTTACCTATGTTTTATTGACTGTGTAAAGACATTGAACTGTGTGGATCATAACAGATTCTAGATAACATGGAGAAGAACATGAATTCCATGACGCTTAACTATGCTCATGCAAAAGCTGTACATAGATCAAGAGGCAGCCCTTCAAACAGGATGAGGGGATACTGACTGGTTTAAAATCAGGAAGGGTATGTGTCAGGATTGAATCCTTCCAGCATACTCATTCAATCTATATGCTGAGCAAATAATCTGAGAAGTTTGGACTATATGAAGAAGAACGTGACATAAGGACTGGAGGGAGACTTATGAACAACATGTGATACGCAGATGACACAACCTTACTTGCAGAATGTGAAAAGGACTTGAGACACTCGTGAAGATTTAAGGCTACAACCTTCAGTATGGATTGCACCATAATATAAAGGAAACAAAAATCTTCACAACTTTACCAGTAAGCAACAATGTGATAAACAGAAATATTGAAGCTATCAAGAATTTCATTTTACTTGGATACATAATTGATGCTCATGGATACAGCAGTCAACAAATCAAATGATGCATTGTTGTGTTGTTGTTGTTGTTGTTAAGTGCCGTCGGTTCAATTCCAATCCATAGCGACCCTGTATAGGGTTTCCAACGAATAGCTGGTGAGTTTGAACCACTGACCTTGCAGTTCAAATTGACTTTGCAGTCTGATGCTTTAGGCTACAGTGCCACACCAGTACTCCGCATTGCATTAGGCAAATTTTCTACAAAAGACCTCTTTGAAATGCTGAAAAGCAAAGATGTCACTTTGATGACTAAGGTTCACCTGACCCAAGCCATGATATTTTCACTTGCCTCACATGCACATGAAAGCTGTACATGGGTAAGTAAGGCTTAAGAAAAATAGATGCCTTTGAATTATGGTGTTGGCAAAGAATATTGAATATACACCATGGATTGTCAGAAGAATAAACAAATCTGTCTTGGAAGGAATAAACCAGAATGTTCCTTAGATGCTAAAATCATGAGACCTTTTCTCACACACTTGGCACAGGCTATCAGGAGGGACGAGTCCCTAGAGAAGGGCGTCATGCTTGGTAAAGGAAAGTGTCCGCAAAGAAGAGGAAGACCCTCAGTGAGATGAATTGACATAGTGGCTTCAAGAATGGGCTCAAATATGGCAAAGTTGTGAGGATGACACAGTACCGGCAGTATTTCATGTTATTATGCATAGCATCCCTATGATTCACAACAGTCTGGAAGACACTTGAGGACAGTTACCACACACTTTGAAAAGAGTATGTTCATATTCTCTTCTTCTCGTAGCCTCTTTTCTTAATGTTGTTGTGAGCCATTTACTCAGTTCTGACTCATAGTGACACTGTATAGGGTTTCTGAGCCTGAAAATCTTTACAGGCCTGAAAATCTTTAGAAACCCTCTTCTTTCTCCAGTGGAGCTGCTGGTATGTTTGAACTTTTGATTTTGAGGTTAGCAGCCAAACATCCAACCCACTACACCAACATGGTTTCTTTCTTTACTTAATAGACCAGCGCTTTCCAGCATAACTAAACTGGATTGTCTTCTCTTTTTACAAATTGAAATTCATATGCCTTTGGGTTCTGTTACTTACAAACCAATCTAAGAAATTCCCTTTGATTTTAGGAGGCTTGCTAAGGCCAAAACGGTCTGCTTTATTTCTATTGTTTTATCCCTCTAAATTTCTTCAGGTTCCGAAACATCAGGATTTATATGAATGCTCCATCACCTGTGATATTTATTACCTGTGATCAGTGACTGTCTCATGGTGATCCAATACTATGACAGGAGCAATATATATTGTCATACCAGTAATCATAATTGAGCTTTAAATTAATATCTCACAAGTTGAGGGAAGAACTCATTTCTCTCCTTGATAATTTTTTTTTTCTGGCAGAATAAAGATTCCAGAAGTATGGTACAAAGACTATGCTCCCAATTTATATGATCTTTCTATGATGGATATCCAGTAGTTAGTGGTAATCAACTTTTAGCGCATCGCTATCTACAACAATGACTTCTAAATGGATAAATAAAGTATAATAAAATTCTAGGGTTATTTTAGCTAAATTTGACAATAGAATTTTAATTACTATTTCTCATATGGGAATTCTGTCTGCAACACTTATATTTATTAGAACCAAGGGCTTTCCTGATAACATTCCCTAACTTTCCAATATTCTCTTATAAGTTAGGAAAGTTGTTGGCTCTCAGCTCAAGAAGTAAGAGCCTCCTAGGGAGTGTTTGGAAATTTGTGAAGCATTTTTGGTTGTCTCTGTAGCTGGGGGCACTGCTTTGTGATAGCAGCAATTCCAACAACAAATGAATTACCACTTTTCAAATGCCACTCGAACCTTGCTGAGAAACAGTCAGTTAGGTAAATTTAAGTATTTCCTTTTTTCCAGCTGAGAAATGTGAGAAACTGGACCTCATGGGTACAAGGATACAACTGTGTAATAAGAGAAATTTGATTTTGTGAGTTCTGAGGATTTTTTTTGAGGGGAAGGAAATGTTGGTGTTAGCTATAAGAAGGTCGGCAGTTCAAACCCACCAGCCACTCCTTGGAAACCCTATCCAGGTTCGCTATGGGTCAGAAATAACTTAACAGCACGTAACAAGAACAGCATAACTAAGAAAGAAATAGGGGAAAATAGCAAAATTGGCTTGCAATGTCATGTGGCAATTTTCCATTATCTTTTAATTTTTTTAACTTTTAACTTTGAAAGAATGATATATTCACAGGAAGTGGACCTATGTGTTATATGTTTTATAGCTATGTTGCTGTTGTTGTTAAGTGACATCTACTCATTTCCAACCCAGAGCAACCCTGTATAGGGTTTACAAGGAGTGACTGACTGGTCGTCTTGAACTGATAACCCTGCAGTTCAAACCTACTTTGCAGTCCAGTGCATTAACCCACAGCACCACACCAGGAATCCTTCATAGCTATAGTACAGTATCAAAACCAGGACAGTGACACTGGTGCCGTGGGTTTGTACAATTCTGTGTCCTTTGATCACATGAGCAGATCTGTATAATGACCACTGCAGTCAAGGTACCGGACGATTTCATCATCACAAAAATCTTCCTCTGCCACGCATTTCTAGTCACATCTATTGATCTGTCCTGCCATACCTGATCCCTGATCACCTGTTTTTCATCTGTTGTTCTGCAGCTCTCTAGTTTGTCATTTTGAGAATGCTGCATGTAATTAGTTTCCTCAAGCTACGGTAACAAAAGACTCCGAAGTGGATAGCTATATAAAACAGAACTGTATTAGCTCACATTTCTGGAGCCTAGAAGTCCAATCAGAGTGTCATCTACATGGATCCCTTCTGAAGACTTTGAGAAAGAAATTGTTCTATGCCTGTCTCCTTGCTTCTGGTTGTCGTTAAATACCATCCAGCCAGTTCTGACTCGTAGAGACCCTGATGGGTTTGAACTGCTGACCTTGTGACTAGCAGTGCAATGCTTATCATATAGTGCCACACCAGGACTTCTTGCTTCAGATAGCTCCTGGCATCTTTGATTATACTTGACTTTATCTGTGTGTGCCTGTGATCACCTGACTCTCAGTACTCTGAATGAGCTCTGTCTCCATGTAGGTTTTCTTTTATAAGGACACCACCACTCAGATGGGATTAGGACCCACCCTATCCCACTATGAAACTCATGTTTGATTGATAACATCTCCAAATGTTTTACACTTGACCCTCCATCTTCCTGGTTTCCATATCCTCAGATTTACCCAACCCTAAATAAAAAATATTCATTGGGGGAAAAAAAAGCAATTGAGTGGTCAAAGCAATCTTTCAAAGGCTAAGAGGGAGCTTAGACATGCTATTTACGTAGCATTTACATTGTATTAGGAGTTATGCGTAATCTAGAGATGATTTAAAGTATAGAGGAGGATGTATGTAGGTTATATACTAATACTAAGCCATTTTTTGTATAAGGGACTTGAGCATTAGTGCATTTTGGTACCTGAGGTAAAGAAAGGAAGGGGGTACAAGGGACTCCATTTAAAGTCATATTCACAAGTTAGGACTTTAACATACCTCTATTAGGGACACAATCAATCTATAACTTTGTATAAATGAAATCATACAGTGCAGAATAATGCCTTTGAAACCCATTCAGATTGTTGAGTGTGTCACTAATTTCTTTCTTTTTGAAGCTGCTTTGGGCAATTGTGCACTGGCATTTGTGTGGACATAAGTTTTTATTTCTTTATGATTAATGTAATTGTGTATCATATGGTAACTGTACATTTTAGGTTTTCAAAGGAATTGCTAGACTGTTCTTCAGAGAGACTGTATATTTTACAGTTAGGACAGAGCCATATTCGTTGCATTCTTGCCAGGATTGGATTTTGTTACTATTATTTGTTTTGTTTTATTTTAGCCGATGTAATAGCTATATCCTGTATCATGGTCTTAGCTTGCATTTTCCTACTAGGGCTGTTGAGCATGGTTCCATGTTCATATATATTCTTCAATGAAATATCTCTTCATGTATTTTGCCCATTTTCAATTGGTTTGTTTATTGATTTCTTTGTTTTTTATGACTGTTGAATTTTGAGTGTTATGTTTATATTCTGGATATGAGTTCTTCATCAGGTATGTGCCTTGTAAATATGTTTTCCCATTCTTTTATTGTTTTAAGAGATTTTCATGTTTGATAATGTTTTATTTATCTTTTTTTTTCTTATGTGGATTGTGCTTACAGTGTGTCTGAGAACTCTTCACCAAGCCCTAGGTGTTGAGGATTTTGTTTTCTTCTAAAATGTCATTTAGATCTATGAGCTATTTAAAGTTAGAATCCATTTTGAGTTAATTTTTATATAAGTTATGAGGTTTCAGTAGAGTTTTTTGGTTTTGTTTTTTTAACTTTGGAGGGTTGGTATGAGTCAGAAAACTCAACAGCAGTGAATTTGTATTTTTAAATGGATATTCCAGTGTTTCAACACAGTTTGTTGAGAAGGGCAATTTTCTTCCATTCAGTTCCTTTTGTACATTGTGAAAAATCAGTTCACTGTGCTTGGTGGCTGCTTCTGGATTCTTTATTCTGTTGCAGAAACTTGTGTTTCTATCTTTCTGCAAAAACCCAGTCATAATTATCAGGATGGGTGATATTTCCACTTTATTGTTCTTTTTCCACAGTTGCTTTACCTACTTCTAGTTACTTTGCTTTTCCATAAAAGTTTAAAATTATCTAACACTACAGAAATCTCACTGGGTTTTGGAAGGAATTGCATTAAGCCTATATCTCAATTTGGGGAGAACTGATATTTTTGCTTTGTTGAGTCCTCTAATCCACCAACACAGTATAACAAGGATAAGTCAAAAC
Organism: Chrysochloris asiatica; assembly: GCF_000296735.1. Lineage (NCBI taxonomy): Eukaryota > Metazoa > Chordata > Mammalia > Afrosoricida > Chrysochloridae > Chrysochloris > Chrysochloris asiatica. Next base: position 5,314,787 of record NW_006408682.1, read on the forward strand.
ATATTGCTACTTGGTTTCCAGTTCATATATGCATAAGTTTATTCCAAACAAAACGTGACTAACATTTCTGGTGTTACTGTATGGTTACAGACAAGCTCTCTCAGCAACACACTGTCTTAATATCCTTATTGTTGTTGTTGTTAAGTGCCATCAGGTTGGCTCCAACTCACAGCAAATCTATGTAGGGATTCCAAGGAATAGCTGGTGAATTTGAACCTTGAGGATCTAACCAGCTTTGCAGTCCAGTGCATTAGCCTACAGTGCCCCACACCAAGATTCTGTAGTATCCTTGGAGTGTCTTAAACAGAAAACGGATTCTTTTTGTATCATGGAAAAAAATGATTTTGCTGTCAGAGATATTATCAAAGTATTAACAGAACTCAAGTGTACATCTTCCCAAATCATTGAAGCTTTTTAAAAAGTTGATGAGAATGCTGCTCTACATAATATAGCAGGTTTTTAGATGGATCAAGCATTATAAGGAAGTTCAGGAAGACCTCAAAGATGAATCAACAGAGGGAAACCATCAACCTCAACAAATGAAGGCACTGTGGTTGAAGTCTAGAAATTGGTGGAAGAAGACAGTAGAGTTATCATTGATTCAATAGCTACTGAAGTTGGGATCGCATATGGTTTGACTTTGTCCATTTTAAGTGAACACTTGGGCTTCAGCAAGCTTTGGGCCCAGTGGGTGCCAGAAACATTGCATGAAGATCCGCTAATTCAAAGAGCTGATCTTTCCATCAGTATTTAAAATAAACTGATGTGAATGAAAATGATTTTATGGAATGAATTGTAATCAGGACAAGTCTTGAATTTACCAATATGATACAGATAGCAAAAGTCCATTGAAATCAGTGACTTCTGAGGGGATCTGTTGAACCGATTAAATTCATAGCAGAGAGGTCAGCTCAGAAGGTTATGGAGACTGTTTTAAGGGATTCCTAAAGAGTTCTGGTGTAGTGCTGTGGGCTAATGCATCACACTGCAAAGTTGTTTGAACTTTAAGGTCAGTGGTTCAAGCTCACCAGCTGCTCCTTGGAAACCCTATACAAAGTCACTATCGATTGAAATTGACTTGATGGCATTTAACAACAACAACAACAAAATAGTATTCTTGATGGGTTATCTTTAAAGACACAGGATAATCGTAGGAGCTTTTTAGGAAGACATTTTAGGAAAATTGAATGCTGCATTGGTGGGAAAAAAAAAAAAAAAAGGCAAGGAAAGCCTTTTTTCCATCATGACAATGCATTTTTCTAGGGTATCAAGGACTGTCCTATGAGAACTTTGTTGGGAAACCTTATTCCATCTACCCTACATCCCTATCTTACCCCTTCAGACTTCTCTCCCCCAACATACACACCCCAAACTTAAAGAACATTTGAAAGGAACACAATCTGAGTTCCTCAAGGATGCCAGAACTGCTGCTTTAATGAGGTGTAAATCGAAGAGTGCAGAATTCTTCAGGGAAGTGGTAGGGAAATGGAAATGCTGCCTCTCCAAGTGTACAGACCTAGATGGGAAATATATCAAGAAACAATAGCTTCCCATGCTAATATTTTTGCTTAATAAAGTTATCTGTGATTTTGTAGTAATAATTTTATAACTTACGCTTATTATCTGTTTATTTGGAGCTGTTTTGATTTATTTTATCAATATTTTGTAGTTTTCGGCATACAAATCCTACACGTTTTGTTAGCATTACATTTATTTCATTTTTTAGCCATTGCAAGTTGTACACTATTTTAAATTTCGGTGTTCACATGTTCATTGTCCGTGTATATAAATGCAATTGATTTTTGCATGTTGATCTTATACACTCTGACAACTCTAAACTTGCTTTTTATTTCTAGGAGATTTTTAAAAAATATTTTTTTGTTTTTAATAGATTCTTTGGAATTTTGTGTGTACACCATCATTTCATTTGCACATAAAGTTTTATTTCTTTTTTTATAAACTATATGGTTTGTTTTTAATGTTTTTTGTTTTTTTTTCCCCCTGGCCTTACTGTGTTGTCTAGAACTCCCAGTACTTTGTTGATTAACACTTGCCTGGTTCTCACTCTTAGGACAAAACAGCTAACCTTTTTTCATGATGTATGATGTTTGCTGTAAGTTTTTTTATGATTACTTTTCATCGAGTTGAGAAATGCTCTATTCCTAGTTTAAGTCTTGTTATGCATGGGTGCTGAATTCTGCCATGCTTTTTTGTATCAGTTGAAAAGATCAGGTGACTCTTCTTCCTTTGCCTGCTAACATGATAGATTAAATTAATTCAGTTTGAATATTGAATGTGGCTTCTTCTATCACTTAGCTAAACCCCATTTCATCGTGTTGTATATTTCTCTTTGTATACTGCTACAATCTATCAATAACACTCTGTTAAGAATTTGTGCTACTCTTTTCCTGTAGGGTACTGTTGTGTGGTTTTTGTGTGTGGCTGTGGTGAGGTGTGTTGGTACTGTCACGGTCTCGCTCAGTATCTTTCTATAGTCTTTTGAATCTCTTTATACCAGTTTGTCATTTCGGAGTTCTACCTCAAATAAGACTACAAAATCCATCCATGTAACTGCAATAGAGCATTAAAGTCAATTTAAGATAATACTTCTTATAAAGAAGGCTTCACTGCTTTAAAAAATATAAACATTTGAAGTTCTGAGTATATAATTTATAAGTATAAGGAGGTTTCAAAAAGTTTGTGGAAAAATTCCATTATCTTTTTATTTCAGTTTTCATGAGCTTTTTGAAGTCCCCTCATATACGTGAAATACATAAAAAATTATCAAAATTATATTAATGGTTTAATTATTTTTAGATATCCCAGAATGATTCAGGCATACATTATATTAATATAAATTGAAGAGTAGCTTAATAAAATCTTAATAAATTATTTAAACATATCTTCAGTAAAAATTATCTAATGTTTGTTTCTTAGTAATTATGTAAGCACATTTTATTTTACAGTTTGATTCTATTGATGTGTTCTTGTCCTTGATCTCAGAATTTCTCAGTCTTGGTGTGGTGCTGTAGGATAAGTACTGGACTGCTAACCACAAGATCGGCAGTTCAAAACCACCACCTGCTCTTCAGAAACCCTATAACAGGGTCGCTATGAGTCTATGCTTATTTGATAACACTTAACAACAACATCAAAAGTCATCAAAATCATAGTTGGTATCTTAAACTGAGATCTCTTTTACTCAGTAATGATACATTATTGTATGGCCTCATGGTATTTTGAGTATTTATGGCTGGTTTATAATGGTGGTGGTGGTGGTTGTATGCCACCAAGTCGGTTCTGACTCAGTGACTCTGTATACGGTTTCTGAGGCTATAAATCTTTTCAGGAACAAAGATCTTTATCTTTCTCCTTCAGAGTGACTGGTAGATTCAAACTACTGCCTTTGTAGTTAGCAGCCCAGCTTGTAATCCACTAATCTACCAAGGCTCCTTAGTTTAGAATGAGTTGTTGTTGTTGTTAAGTGCCGTGAAGTCAGTTCCAACTCATAGCAACCCTGTACAGGGTTTCCCAGGCTATAAATCTTTATGGGAGCAGAAAGCCTCATCTTTCTCCTGCGGAACAGCTGGTAGTTTTGCTAACTTTGCAGTTCACAGCCCGATTCATAACCACTACGCTACCAGAGCTCCTTTTAGAATGAGTAAGAGATATAAATTATAAATGCATACACACAGTATGTGTAATATGAGGAACTTCTAAAAGTTGATGGGAAAATTCCATTATCTTTCAGTTCCATTTTCCCACAAACTTTCTGAAGACCTCTCATGTTGTGTAACTTTTTACAAATCACTTGTTGCCTTATGAATTCATTAGTAAAATCCAAGTGAAACTCTGTGTCTTCATTTCTTTGGGCTACCATAACAAAATACCATCTGGTGGGTGGCATTAGAGAGCAGATATTTATTGTCTTACACTTCCAGAGGCTTGAAGTCCAAATCCACGTCGCAACCTAATGGATTCCTTCTGTGGGCCTCCCTCCTTGTTTTTGATGGCTGCTGGCAATGCCTGGAGTTTCTCTGCTGCTTACCGATACATCTGTCTCCATCGTCACGTGGCATCTGACTTCCCCATGTGTGTCACTTATTTTATAAGACACCGTTCAGAAGAAATCCTGGTGTTAGCACTGAACTGTTAACCACAAAGTTGGCAGTTCAAACCCACCTGCTGCTCCTTAGAAATCCTATACAGGGCCAACTCCATGGCACTTAACAACAACAACAAAAGGAATTAGAAACAGAATACACTGTACTCTGATTGGATCTTCTTTTCCCCACCTGATAGCAAAAGACATTTCCCCAAGCAGGATCAGGCTGTGTTCACATTCACAGGGATTCAAATCACTACATGTTTTTTGAAAGGACTCATTTCAAAACATAACCCTGTGTGTTCCTGGTGATTTAAAGAATATATGTATTGTTTTATTGTCTCATTACATGAGACTCTACTCCCTCAAAGATATATGGCCTACACAGGATCACTATGAGTCAGGACCAGCTCGATGACACAACTACCACCACCAACATAGGAGGGGACTTCCAAAAGTTTCCGGACAAGGGAATTGAAAGATAATAGAGTTTTTTTCTAACTTTTTGCAGCCTCCTTATACATGTGACATAAAATTGGCCATTTTTACCTTTTCTAAGTATACAATTAATGACAATAAATTGATTGCATTAGGTGCACAATTAATTTTGTATAATTAAGTATGATCACAGTTTTGTGCAACTTCCCTCATGATTCTTTAAAGCAAGTTAGTAAGTGAAATTTGAAATTTAAGATTCAAAGTCTGAGTTAATATTATTGATAAGAACGAAACCTCACTGAAAATGATTGTTTTTGAGCATTCATATTACCTTGACAACCTAAAATGATTATAACTGAGCATTCCTACCACTCATTTTTCTGTAGCTGCACAAAACAAACTGTATTTTATAACCCATTTTGATGAATGCTTCTAAGTGCAATTCTTAGAAAAGGCATAGCCTCTTTTGATTCGGCGTTGTCCTAATTTTGCAGGATTCAAGCCAAAACTCGAGAATTCAGAGAGCGTCAAGCTCGAGAACGTGACTACGCTGAAATCCAAGATTTTCATCGGACTTTCGGCTGTGAAGATGACTTGATGTTTGGCGGAATGTCTTCATATGAAGGTTCCATGACTCTCAACACCAGACCCCAGAGCCCAAGAGAAGGACATATGATGGATGCTCTGTATGCCCAAGTGAAGAAGCCTCGGAATTCCAAACCTTCATCTGTAGACAGGTAGGTTCCAGGAGCAATCAACAGATTGCTTCTAAGTCAGCTTTTCTGTGTTTCTTGACGAAGGCGTAAGTGGATGGTTCACTAGTCCTCAAACCAGACTGTCATTTATTAATGGCCTTTTCAAAGGCCTTTGTGTCTGAAAGTATTGCACTTCCACAAATCAAAGTCTAATGGGAGGAGCAGCAGCAGTTTTGATAGCTTTTCTAATGATGCTGGCATATTTCATCTTGTTCTGAAAGTGGTGTTAGAGCTGAGACTCCACCTTTCATTTATAACTCAAATAAAAAGCAAACTTGAAGTTACAGTTCTTCTACTTCAGGGACATTGCCTTTTATTCCTAGAAGGCCAGGGGAGTTGTAATTACAGAGATGGAGTGACAGGATTGTTACAACTTCGATTTTGAAGGGTACAGCTTTCAATTTTATTTTATGAAAGAATTAGTGGATAGGATGTATAAGCTAGCCAGCGTTCAAATGCTTGTTAACAGACCCGGACCTCAGGTCTGAATTATGTGCATTAATAAGACTGTAAGGTTGACTATTGGAATGAATCTATATTTTTTTCACAATTCTACTGCATCAATTGTCAAACAGATCTCTTGGTATATATTTCTATTTTCCAATGCTGTTTATATATTCAGACGCTGTGTAGAGATTGGCTCATGAAGAAATGAGTACTTTCTTTTGTTTCAGACATGGATAATAACACACTGATTTCCTCACTTCTTCCACTGCTTTCTTGTCATTTGTCAATATGGAAGTTATACAGGGTCTTTGAGCATGAAAATCAGAGATTCCACATAAAGCTAGTCGTTCTTAAACTGAGCATGCATCAGAATCACAAGGAAGGACTTTAAAAACATAGGTTGCTGGGCCCTCCCCTAGAATTTTTTGAGTCAGGAGTTCTGGGGCAGAGCCTGAGAACTTGTATCTCTCACAAGTTGCCACTGGTCATGACGATTTACAATTTGAGATCCCCTGTAAGACTAGAGAAGCATTGAAATGATGTCATCGATGGCTTCCAGGATAAGCACTAGACTGTGAACTACAAGGTAGGCGGTTTGAGGCCACCAGTCACTCTGTTGCAGAAAGATGAGGCTTTCGGTTCCCACTAATGTTTATAGCCCCAGGAACCCTGAACCAGGTCCTGGATGAATTGGAACCGACTCAACAGCACTTAGCGACCACAGCATAGCATCCAGGCACTACTGCTGAATTTGTGAAAGCAGCTTTATTTTCATTACTTCCAGCTATTTTTAATAGACGTTTGCAAATGCAACAGGTAACCCTTAGGCAAACCCAGAAGGATGCATTTTGAAAAAATAGCAACTGGACAAGCAGATTTGAATGTAAACCCTAGTCTGATTCTTCTGTTACTCCCTTGGTTTGGGTTTTAGGATTTCTTGATGGTCCTATGAAAACCTATTTGATGTTAACTGTAATTAGTTCATTTAGATCCCTTTGTGGTAATCACCTAGAAGGGTCACAGTGTTTATAAACAAAGGTGTGTCAGGATTCAACGAATAATGTTACTTTCATTGGCAGTGGCATATTCTTAAAAAGCATTTTTCTTACTTGGTTTCTGATGTACAGTTGAAACCATTAAAAACAAAACAACAACAAAATCAACACCCACAACAGATCCTAGTTGTCGAGTCAATTCAGACTCACAGTGACTCTACAGGACAGAGCAGAACTGTCCCTTAGAAAGGTTTCTAAGGCTATAAATTTGTATGGAAGCAGACTGTTGCATCTTTCTCCCACAGAGTAGCCAGTGGGCTCAGCCACTGGCCTTTTGTTTAGCAGTACAGTGCTTAGTGCATAGCATCACCAGAGCTCTTTGTACTGTTGAAAGCTGCTCATGTAAGAGCAAACAGCCTTTGAAGACTACAAATGTCCCAGTTACTAGTTATTATCTAGTTACCTTTAGAGGAAACTAGAGAAAAGTGAGTTAACATTGATCGTTGATAGATTCTTCATTTTCAGCATCTTCAACATCCAGTTAGAAAATCTAAAAATAGTAACAAATGCTTGTATTGTCTCCTCATGTAGCCCAGAGGAGCACCTATCATTGGAGTCAGGAGTTAAAGGGGACCTTCCTAGATCCTGGGTCTAGAATTGGCTGACCTAAACCAAACCAATGTAACCCATTGCCATCAAGAGAATTCTGAATCATGGAGGCCCCATGTATGTGGAGTAAAACTGAACTCCATAGACTTTCTAAGGATGGGACCTTTCAGAATCATTAGGGCTTTCTTCAGAAGCACCTCTGGATGAGTATGAACCTCCAACCTCTGGGTTAATAGTGAGCGCTAAGTCTTTATACCACCCTGGGACACATCTCAGGGCTCCCAAACCAAACCCACTGTCATCGACTTAGTAATAACTCCCTGAGACCCTGTGTAGGCTTTCCAAGGCTGCACATCTTTATGGGAAGCAGAGAGCCTTACCTTTCTCCCTCAGAGTGGCTGGTAGGTTTGAACCACCACCATTGCAGTCCAGTGCTTACCGTGCACTGCCACCAGAGTTCCCTTCTCCATGTCCTACAAGTGTCTAAATCTCTCTGGAAGATTTCTGTGCATTTTCAAAAGGCTTCCATACTCTCAGCCCCCTTTGCTTCTGTGTTCTTACGTCCCAGAGTTCTCTGCTCTTTACTGAGCTGGCCTCAAAGGGCAACTCAACCTCCTGACTAATATCCTTCAGAAACCCAGGCAGCAAAACATCCAGAGGAGATTTTGTCATGGGGATGACTTACATTGAGAAGTAAGCATCTCACAATCATATCTTAGACATTTCTATATTCCAAACCTCTTAACCTCACCCAAGCACACTCAGGCACTTAGACAGTAAATGTCAGTGATTTTACAGTTTTTATGCAGTTGTACTCTGAGAAGCTAGTTAGACTAGAGGATTTGTCAGACACTTCCAAACCAAGTGAGACATGACTTTTGTTTCTAAAAAGCAATCACAGAAAATTAGTTTTAGTTTTTTATTTTTATTATGTTTGCAGAGAATGACACAGTCATTACACAATGGCAGGTGTTACTATCTTAGGCTGGGTTCTTTAGAAAAGCAAAGCCCTGAAGCTTATGTATGTGCGGGTGTATATGGTGGTGGTGGTGTGCTGTGGAGTCAGTTCTGACTCATAGCCGCCCTCCATAGGGTTTTCGAGGCTGGAAATCTTTATGGGAGCAGAAAGCTTCATCTTTCTCCCATGGAGTAGCTGGTCGTTTCAAACTGCTGACCTTGAGGTTAGCAGCCTGACTCATAACCACTATGCTTGTGTGTGTGTGTGTGTGTGTGTGTATGTATGTATATATATATGTGTGTGTGTGTATGTATATATACATACATAATACATATATTGTTGTTGTTAAGTGCCATCGAGTTGATTCAGATCCACAGCAGCCCTGTATAGAGTTTCCATGGAGCTGCTGGCCAATTTGAACTACCAACCTCGTGGTTCAATTCGTCATTGAAGTCCAATGCATTGGCCCACAGCGAAAGAGAAGTTTATATCAAGGAATGGCTCACAATTATAGAGTTGGGAGAGTTTCAAGACCAGGTCAGATGAATGAAGATTGGCAGGAAGGTCCAGCAGGTGGACAGTTTCAACAGGAAGATAGGCAGACAGGAGTTCCAAGTCTAAGTCAGATGAACCAAGATCAGTAGGCAGGTATGGCTGGCAGGCAAATAATAGAGCAGGCCACTGGCTCAAGTCCAAAAAAACAGAGATTGGAGGATGACCCAAATGCAAGATCCAGACCCAGCAGAAAGCAAGCAAGCTTTGCCTGAGTGACCATTATTGGAAGCAGGCCACATCACCAAGAAAATATCCTTTCAATTATTGGCTGCTCAGAGCCAATCATCATAGAGTTAACTATTAACTATGCCTGCTCAGAGCCAATCATCATAGACTTAATAGCAGTTAGATCTTACCATAGGGAAAATCACATCTCAACTACCAAGTCCCTGGGACTCCTAACCTAGTCAAGTTAACGCAAAACCTAAACTATCCTAATTAGCAATACAAAAATTGGAGAGTGATTGCACCTTTGAAGCCCTCCCTCAGTTACCTATAATTGAATGTGAGGTTGATTTGGAAATGTTTGTATCACCTCCATGGTCTTTTCCTATCAAAGAAAAAAGTTTTAGAAGGGAGAGTCTCAGACATCAGCAGAGGAGAAATTATTTTCTTTCTTTCTTTTTTTTTTTTTTTAAGGAAATACAATCTCTTGATACTGCACTATTGAATTAAATTGTTTTGATTATAATGTTGCTTAAATATGTATAAAAATAAAATAAGACTGAACTCCGTCTGTTTATAGTCATTATACAACTATAAAACCAAACATCTTCACAAATTAAATACAAACAAAATGGCAAAACCATTACATTCAAATGAACAACATTAATTTAATGTGGCCAATAATGTTTTTTTCTGAATCTAAACTCTTACACAAATCATGAATATGGTGGTAGCTACAACTTTGCTAGATTGGGCAGTGCTGTAGCATAATGCTCTGGACTGCAAGGTCGGTGTGAACTACAAGGTCGGCAGTTCAAACTCACCAGCCATTCCCTGGAAAACCTGTACAGGGTTGTTATGAGTTGTAACCAATTCATTGGCATTTCATTGAATTGCCAACAACAACACCAACTTTGCTGGATCATCTGAGTGTGTTTCCTTATCCCACAAGGCAAGCACTGAGTCAATTCTCTTGTCAATTTCTCAGTGAAACTTCTGTAGATCTTTTGTATGCTCATGCTCAGTGACATTTGACCCGCGCCTGACACAGATACATCATTTTTGCATGAAGTCCAACTGACTTTTATTAGCTCTGACTTGAAAGTAGGGCTTGGTGTTTTCATATGGGAAAACTTAACCTCAGACAGTGAAATAACCCACCTATAAGATGATCAAAAATGTGCTTTTATTCATGTTTCAAAAAAGATTACCATTCAAATGGGAACACAAAATTTGAAACTCCTCAGAGTGTATTTGTTTTTGAAAATATATATATATTATATAAAAAAACAACTTTTACCAACTAACTAAATTCCACCAAAGTCTGGATTTGGTGTCCAGTAAATTTTATGATTCAGTTTTTTGTCTGCTTTAGGAAAGTATGAGTGTTAACGCTGTTATGGGATTGGCATTGCTGTGTAAGAGAACAACATTCCACATTTTACTACTTCATCATTTTGATTGATTTTATAATCAGAAATGTGGATCTGATAGCAGCATGTGGAAACACCAGGGATAATTCATTAAATGCTGAGATTCTGATGTGAGAATGGAATGCTTTCTCAATTTCCACATATTATTTATGAAATGTTTTTTATAAGATAACATCATTCTCTGTCTAGAAATAGTTCCATACCTATTCACTTTGATTGGCAAATGAACTATTATCTGATTATATGCCTTGTTCAAAGTACTACCGTTGCAACGATTTATCAATATCCTTGGTAACATATTGATGTTCTCAACTTGAACTGCTGCTAAAGAGAATTAGGTCACACTCTTCGGCTTTATATGAAAAACAAGGAAATAAACTCACAGATATGCTGATATACTTGGCACTGTAGGATCAGCACTGGACTGCTAACCACAAATTGAGTAGTTCAAACCTACCAACTGCTCCTTGGAAACCTTTTCCAGGCTCTCTATGTGTTGGAATCAACTCGATGGCACTTAACAACAGCTTAACCACGAACCTCAATGTATTTTCAAATTCATATCAGAAAATGTATCTGTTGTAAATGAGTCATAGTCTATATTGGTTTGGAGCGTGTTTCCTGTTCAGTTGGTGCATCTTCAGCTGGCCAGCATCTCTCTATCTATGCATTGCTATGTCCCATGGTTCCTCTCGACTAAGGATGGCACTGCTATTTGCCTTATGAAAATCTGTTCTCCCTTTCTTCGTTACTTAATAGGATCCCAGTTTGTCTCAGACTGGCACTATTCCCACATAAAACTGTCCATTGTCCAGGTTCCCTTGCAGTAAAATAGGACCATGGGACATTGTTTTGACTAGTGAGCTAGAAGTGAATCTACTCAACGGATCTTCTTTCTAAACTTCTTTTTTCCTGATTAAAATGGGTAGACTCAGCTTCTGCCCTTTACTCTTTGCCGCTCCCTTCTTCCCCGCCTGGAATTGGGATGTGATGCTCAGAAGTAGGGCTGTCTTACAACCCTATGGATGAAAACCACATGTAGGAAGAGGGAAGCTATCTAATCCCTTGATTAATGGCTCTTCGGAAACTCTATACAGGTTCACTGTGAGTTGGAACCAGTTGACTCGATGGCACTTAACAACAACAGTGTATTGGAAAAATATTTCCAAAATATTTTGTAAGAAACTTCATAACTGACAAAAATTTCCGTTTTCTCAATGAATTAGCTTTTCTGCTTTTCATGTTATTAAGCCTCTATTTAAAGGCATGTTATCAGTCTACTACCTGGTAGTCTAAGGAGCTCTGGTAGCATAGTGGTTGCGAATCGGGCTGTGAACCACAAGGTCAGCAGTTCAAAACTACCAGCCGCTCAGCAGGAGAAAGATGAGGCTTTCTGCTCCCGTAAAGATTTACAGCCTCAGAAACCCTGTACAGGGTCGCTATGAGTCGGAACCGACTCGATGGCACATAACAAAAACAACAACAACCTGGTAGTACTCAAATGTCTTTGATAGAATGCTCTCTCCATGTCACTCCCACCTCCAACTACAATCCTGCTGTAATGTAAGAAATGAGTAAGAGTAACATGCACAGCAGAGACTGAAGTATGGAACTAGGCTTTCTGAATTTGATTCTGGTCTCTTCCACCATTAGCTGGGTATGTCTTGTGTTTTATTTCCATCATCTGTAAAATGGAAAAATAAAAAAACACTACTTAACTCGTTAGGCTGGGAGAATTAAATCTGTTAATACATAATAACTGCTTAGCGCTGTACCTGGTTCATAATAATGGTGTTGGTGGTGGTAGTGGTGATGATGTGCCACTGAGTCATCTGTGAGTCACAGCCACCCGGCATAGGGTTTCCGAGGCTGTAGATCTTGACAGGAGCAGAAAACCTTATTTTTCTCCTATGGAACAGTTGATAGATTCAAACTTCTGACCTTGTGGTTAGCAGCCCACCTTGTAACCCATTATGCTACTAAAGTTTCCTAATTCATAGTAAACACTATGAACTATTTGCTTTTTCTCTTGTTACTTAGGAATTGGGCTTATTCTCCAATTCCAATACTCTCAGGAAAATACAATGCCCCCACATCACTACAGAAAGAAGGAAAGGATAAAGTAGTAATGAATAAAGATAAGTTAACTTCTTTATATTTAACATATAATACCACCTCAGAGTGCTCCTTGAAGGCCAAGATGGCCAAACTTTGTCTCTCATACTTCGGACATATTGTCAGAAGGGACCAGTCGCTGGAGAAGGATATCATGTTTGGTAAGGTGGAGGGTCAGAGAAAAAGAGGAAGACCCCCAGAGAGATGCATTGGCCAGGTGGCAGCATCACTGGGCTCAAGCGTGGCAACAATTGTGAGGTTGGCCCAGGATTGGTCAGTGTTTCATTCTGCTATGCATAAGGTTGCTATGAGTCAGTACCAACTCAATGGCACCTAACAACAACAACAACAACTACCTCAATCATTAAAAAGCATTCTCCATAAATCATCATGACTAGTTTCTCTCTAAATCAGGACTGGTTGAGTTTAGCACGAGATATTTCAGATTGCTTCTACAGTAAAATGTAGAATCACTTCTACGATTAAAAATAAGTCCTGGAAACCCATCTCTGGGGATCAACTTTAAGCTAAACAACAGGCCTATAAAGTACATAACAACAGCAGGGAGGCTGTTACACCTCAGTACAACTATGTAGTTGCTGTTGTTGTGATGTGCCGTGGAGTGGGTTCTGACTCATAGTGACCCTGCACAGAGTTTCTGAGGCTGTAAATCTTTTCGGGAGCAGAACGCCTCATCTTTCTCCCACGTAACAGCTGGTAGTTTCGAACTGCTGACCTTGCAGCTCACACTCAACTATGGGACACCAAAAGTGCAACGTTTGCCCCAAAACAAAGCTCGCAAGGCATGAAGGCTTCTTTTTTGAAGAATGAATGAAAATAAGGAGCTCAGGGGAGAACTGGGAGGAATGCTGAGGCGATTACAGCCAATGGCAGCACACAAAATGTTTATAAATTTTTGAATGGAAGACTAATTTTCTCTGTAAACTTTTCACCCAAAGTACAATGAAAGTTAAAAACAAAACAAAAAGTACTGGAGTGGGGACAGAGATAGTGGTATAAGAACATGACCTCTCAATCAATATTTTGTATTTTCCTGTGAGTGTTAGAATTGGAGAGTAAGTCTAATAAGTCCAATTCCTAAGTCTGTCTTTTGACAATTTGAAGTTCTTCATGTTGTAGTTTCATGTAATTTTTGCTGATTTCTAGTTTGCAATGCTCCTTGGAGATACAGAGCCTTGAATTTCTCAAACCTTATGGAAATTCCGGCATTTCTATTTGCATGATGTTATCTCCCGGCAATATGGGAGATAGAAGAGGAAGAGATACAGGGATTTCACCATGGTGATCTTAAGAATTGTAATAAGTTGTAATGTAGCGTAGTGTTTTCACTTTACTTGAGCATATATGAAGAGAATCTGGAATGCTTCTCAGAAATGCAGATTTCCTGGCCTCCCTTCAGAGATATTCTAATTCTGTAGATCAGATTGGAGTATAAGAATCCATTTTTTAAACACACTTCTCAGTTGATTTTGATGCAACTCAACCATCCGCCTTTCAATAGCACTGTTGTTCATTGCCAGCTCATAGTGATCTTCTGTATAGTGGAACAGAACATTGCTCAGTCCTGCAGCATCCTTGTGATCTTTGCTATGTTTGTCTTCCAACCTACAGTCTTAGCTTCCAGCACCACATAAGCCAATATTCTGGTGTGACCCATAGTGTTTCCATTGGTTGATTTTTAGCAGTAGATTGCCTCGTCTTTCTTCCTAGTCTGTCTTTGTCAGGATGCTTTGCTGAAAGCTGTCTACTGTGAATGACCTGTTATTAATTAAAATACCAGTATCATAGCTTCTAGTTTCATAACAGCTCACAAGTTGCCAGAATATAACAGACTTCCAGACAAATGGTGAAATGCTACTTTGGGGCTAATAGAGAAAAAGAAAAGAAAGAAACTCTAATATGAACTAGTTTATTAAGGTCTCATAACAGTGAAGTTGTAAAATAATGGATAATTTCCATATTGGACATTGCTTTATCTTGGCATCATAAATGTATATTGTTCGCCTATGATAAAAATCATTTTACTGGAAAGGTCATTCTGCAGGTGTGGTATTCCTCAACTTTATTCTGTTCAGTACTTCTTGTCACCAAAACATTGCTTTTCATACAGAGTTAAAGAATTTCAATTTAGGAAGTATAGTATGCTTTGAATTCTAACAAAGGAATGCCGAAATGCTGATCAGTCATGTTTTTAAAAATTTACTCGGGGACAACACACAATTGATATTTTTCTGTCTAGATACCAGAATCTGTAGTGAAAAGCTGCCAGACAGACAGCTCTAATGGGCATTGTGTGAGTGCCACTATGCAATCATTTCCCACCAAGAGTGCATTGTCCTCCAATCTGATGGAAATCAAACTGGTACTGTGCTGCTGTAAATCTAAATAGCAGGAAAATAGTAGGCTAGACTCCCCCAGCTTTCTGAGGACACCTTAATGGAAACATAAATACCATAATCATATGCTTTTTGCATGTATTTTACCACTAAAGAGAAAATGCCAATTTCAAAAGAAAAGACCTTCATGAACTTGGTTTTTTTTTGGTTTTTTTTTTTTGCCCCCATTAAAAGTAGAATCCAGTTGTATCAAAAGGAACTCTGGCAAACAGAACAAAGCTAATTTTCTTGGATACATGCCGTTATTAAACATGTGCTTGCTTAAAAATGTTGGGTCACAAAACTAAGTTGTATTTGTTAGTCAAGAAGTCAAATGCCATTTTATCTACTTACTTTTACTTAATTTAGCTCTGCTTTTCTGGAAGTGAAAGAAATGAATTCTTGAAAGTAATATGTTTCATTGTAATTTGAGTTTACAAGTTGGTGGCCTTGCTAGTTAATGTGCTCCCATTGGAGCGGCCATTCCATCACCCTAGTCTATGTCTTGCCTTGGCTAGCTCCTTCTTCATTCACTTCAGCAAGCGTTCCAAACATTTTTGCTTCCTTCAATGTGCCTCTTGGCTACAAACCTAGAATCCAGCTACGTCTGTGTCCATACCTCTTGTTTCTAGTCCCTAATGAGGATCAAGAAATCAAACGACGTTATTGAATTAGGAAAATCTGCTACACAAGACCTTTTTAAAGTGTTGAAGAGCAAAGATGACAGCTTGAGAACTAAAGTGCACCTGACCCAAGTTATGGTGTTTTCAATAACCTCATATACATGCAAAAGCTGGACAGTGAATAAGGAAGACCATAGAAGAATTGATGCTTTTGATTTGTGGTGTTAGAGGAGAATATTGAAAGTGTCATGGTCTTCCCATAAAACCAACAGATCTGTGTTGGAAGAAGTGCAGCCAGAGTGCTCCTTGGAGGCCAAGATGGCCAAACTTTGTGTCTCATACTTTGGACATATTGTCAGGAGGGATCAGTTGCTGGACAAGGATATTATGTTTGGTAAGGTGGAGGGTCAGAGAAAAAGAGGAAGAAACCCAACGAGATGGATTGGCCAAGTGGCAGCATCAGTGTACTGAACCGTGGCAACAATAGTGAGGTTGGCCCAGGATTGGGTAGTGTTTCGTTCTGCTGTGCATTAGGTCGCTATGAGTTGGTAACGACTCGATGGCACCTAACAACAACAGCAACAACAATGAGGATTAGGTTGGGCCTTCTAGCATTATAGATCTCACACCCTCGTCTTTAAAGAGCCTTGAGGTTATCTCGTCTTCCATCTCTGCTGTCAACCACTGTTTCTCCATTGGCACGTTCATTTAGACCGAACTTCCTCAAGTCTTTATTATACTTCTTTATTTTTAATCCTTTGGCCCTGTAATTTTTTGCTACCCATTTGTCCTTTTCTCTTCTACTCTAAATGTCTTAAGAGATTAATTTACATTGGTATACACTGCACTGTCTGCTCTCTCATATTTAGTTTACTCTATTATTAGAAGAATGCTGATATTTTAAGTGCCATAGCATCGGTTCCAGTTTATAGCAATCCTGTATAGCATTTCCATGGAGTAACTGGTGGGTCGAATCACCGACTTTGCATTTAGAAGTCTATTGCTTATCCTTCTGTGTCATTCCAGGACTAAGAATAGTGACCACTAAAGATGTCACTTTGATAAGTAAGGTGTGCTTGATCCAAGCCGTAGTCATTTGTATTAAAATGCTGGAAAATGAAAAAAGAAAAAAACACAGTTGATGTATTCAGACTGTGGTGCTGGCGAAGAATATTGGATATAGCATGGACTGCCAGAAGAACCCATAAGTCATTCCAGAATGCTCCTTTGAATTGAGAAGGACAGGACTTTGGACAGGTCATTAGGAAAGACTTATTGCTAGAAAAGAACTTCCTATTCAATAAAGTGAAGGATTAGCAAACATGAAGGAAACTGTTTGTCAATGAGGAGGATTGTTGCAATACCAACAACAGTAGACATACAATGACCATGAATATGGTGCAGATTGGCAATGTTTTGTTCTGTTACACGAATGTTATCATAAGATGGTGCAAACTCAATTGCAGCTAACAACAATAGCAAAGATGTGAACATTCTAATTCCTGGAATCTGTTAACATGTTACCTAACGTGATAAAAGAGATTTCGCAGATGTGATTAAGTTAAGAATTTTTGAGATGAGTAGATTATCTGGATTATTCAAGTGAGCTCATTAGATTGAAAGAAGGAGGCAGGAGAGTCAAAGATAAATATGAAGATGCTAGAATAAACACTGGACTGCTAACCACAAGGTTGGCAGTTCAAATCCACCAGCTGCTCCTTGGAAATTTTATACAAGGTTGTTATGAGTCATAATCTACTTGACGGCATTTATCAACAACAACTACAGCAACATACTGCCACCCAGAAAGAAGAGACAAAAGTGGAGTGTATTCTTTGTACCTAGATCCCTGCGCTGGGAAACTTCTAGGTCCAAGGAAAGATTGATACCTAGATACATTGAGGGCTTCACTGAATGCTGGGCCAACAAATAACTCAAAGGAGACAAGGCCCTTTCTCCAGAGGTGAGCCTCTAAATTTGGATTTCTTGTCTCCTGAACTGTGAGAGTAAGAGTGCAGTTGGTTAACAGGATAAGCACTGTACTGCAAACCATAAGGTTTGTGATTCAAGCCCACTAGCTGCTCCATGGGAGAGAAATGAGGCTTTCTGCTCTTGTGAAGATTGACAGCCGTGGAAACCACATACAGGGTTTCTATGGGTTGGAACCAACTTGGCTCACTTAACAACATACATGTTTATAGCAAATACAGAGTCGTAGATTCTTGACTCTGACCAACAGCTGAGTAACAGTGTTATGCAGGCACCTGCAATCCAAACTGGCCAAACATGAATTCATCATTTTTCATTCTAAATTCCCTCTGACTTCTGTAGTTCTAATCCCCACTAATGCTATCACTACTCACACATGGATTCAAGTCTGGAAAACTTCTTTTATACCTTCTTCCTCAAACCCCAGCTAATCAGTGGTAAAAGCTTACTTACTTTACATTAGAAATCCTTTAAAATTGTGCCTTAGGTTCTATAGTATTATTGAGGAGGCCTGGTGGCACAACTGGTGGCACAACAGTTAAATGCTTGGGTGCTGAGAGGCGGGTTATTTTTGTCATACTGTTATAGTTGCTAGTTGCTGTTGGCGTGGCTGTCACTAATGACACCCTTAAAGGAGCTCTGGTAGCGTAGTGATTTCGAGTTGGGCTGCTAACCTCACAGTTAGCAGTTTGAAACTTTCAGCAGTTCCACAGGAGAAAGATGAGGCATTCTGCTCCCATAAAGATTTACAGCCTCAGAAACCCCAGGCAGGGATGCTATGAATCGGAACCGACTCCATGGCATATCACCATCACCACCACCAATGGCAACCTTGTGTATAACCAATCAAAACACTTCCTGGTCATGTGTCATCCTCACAATTACTGGTATGTTTCAGCCCATTGTTGAAGCTATTTGGTCAATCTATCTCATGGAAGTTTCACTCATTGTCACTGATCCTCTGCTTAACGAAACATGCTGTAAGGTCAGCAGTTCTAATCTACAAGCCGCTCCACAGGAGAAAGATGAGGCCTCAGAAACCCAATACAGGGTCGCTGTGAGCTGAAACCAACCCTACTGTTCATCACCACCATCACCATCATTAGAGCACCAGTCTAACCATATAACCCTAACTTCATATAATGCATGGGTAAATTAAGTGGATCTTTGGTGTTATAAGTTCTACAAATGCTAAATTTTTGTGAGTAAAACAAGCAATCACCATCCATTAAGCTGTTCTAATATAGTTAGAAATACAGCAATTAAATTAAAAGCTGAGGTGACATAAACAACCCAACAAATGAAATCTTGAAAGTAATGAAGCCATAAATAAGGTCATGGCTAATTTTAAAGACTTCTTGTTTAATTCTTTTTGTTGATTAACATTGCCCGAAACCACAATTTGTTTGTGGAAGTAATGTGAAATGGGAGCTATTTATTTATATATTTACTTTAGCCTTAGAGAAAGTTTAAATATTCTGTAGAAATACAGGGAGAAAAGACAATCATTTCAGCTATTCGTAGCTATCAGTCAAATGCCATCCACCAGCAACATTTACTTGTATTGTTTTAATGTCTCTTCTTATGCAAGGCACTGTCCTCAGAGGTCTTTGATGATGAGCTGGCCACGCTGTGGGCAAAATCTCCTGGAACCATTTGATATTTTCTTTTATTTTACCCATCTAAGAGAAGCTCAAAAACCCTGCCTTACATGCAACTTGGCAATAAGTTATCTTTTTATTCTGGCCCAACTACCTGCTTCTCTTTTCCCTTAGACAATCCAAACCAATGGATTCAGGTGCCAATCTTATTGGAATTTATTGGTCTTCAGTTGGCTTCATTTTCTTTCTTGTGCCTATATAAGGATGGAATATATATCAGCTATTAATATAAATTCATGAGGATTTATGTGGAACCCTGTTGTGAGATGCATTTTCAACTTCTTGGGAAACTTGATCAAGACCTGAATCCAAAGTCCAGTTTTAAATTAACTTCCTAGATGTTCTAGAGCTTTTCCTATAGCACCTCAAGCTCTAAATATGGATTGCTATTCAATACTTCTGTATTTGTTGCTTCTTTGCTATCTTTTGATACCCACACATTGTTTGATTTGGGCCCACTTAAAGAGAAGTAACAACTGATGTGAAAAAAGATATTAGTTGTCTTTTCCAATCAAGGATATGGCTGGAATATTCTTAACTTCTTCTACTGAAATAGGTGTGTATGTGTAGAAACATGAACTTTCTGTATTATCAGAGAACAGAAAATAACTAGAAAGCCCTATTTATAACTCATATATTCTACAGATCTGCAGCCATCATTTGAATATCACATAAAAGGGGCTCAATAAATATTGGCACATGATTGAGTATTTATATATAATTCCTCTGAAACTCCAAAATATTTTTAAAGCTGAATTTTCTATATTAGTGTATGTGTTTCATTATTAGTTTTACTCTGTAGACTTTATAGGGGCTGTATTATTGAGTCATTAGAAATACACAGAGTCTTGCAAATATTTGTTCCTGAAACAACATACTTTGGTACCAGGTAATTATCGGTAAGCTGAGTCTTTTTAAGGAGCTTTGGTGGTGTTGTAGATAAGCACTCAGCTGCTAATTGAAAGGTCGATGACTGGGATGCATCAGATGCTTGCTGGGAGAAAGATGAGGTGGTTTGTTTCTGTAAAGATTACGGGTTTGGGAATTCTATAGATAATTCTACTCTACCCTATAGAGCCACTGTACGTTGGAATGAACTCTGTGGCTATGAGTTTGTGGTTATTGATTCTGCTGTGGTAGGAGGGATGGTGGAGGAACTCTTGAAGTTTTAACTTTTCTATAGACTGTAAGTTTAAGTTCAACAAGTCTTGATGCATCAGAAAATGAACCTTAGCCTGAGTTGGCATTTGTCTGTTAACCTTTGTTTTAACTGACATTCCTGGTTACCTCTAGAGAGGCCTGAGTAGCCCCAGCTCAAGTGATGATAATCTTCCCTGGCTGCAGCTAGAACAAACCAGAATAAGGGCTATTGGACACTCATCTTAGCAAAAGCTCTAGACTGATCAAATGAAATGATGACTACTACATCAGGAGTCATTGTGCGTGAATTCGCACTAAAACTCTGACTTGGATGGACTGGGAATGTCATTCTAAATAGACATAATACTATAAAGTCTTAATTAGAGAGTTTGTTCAAACAAAGGTGACTAAAATATAAAGTATACGTAGATCCATAATAATTAGGTTAACATTTTTTCTTTTATTAAAAGCTTGAATATAGTTTTTTTTTTTTCTCTTCAAAACTTTTTATTGTGAATGGAGTGAAACTTTACAGAGTAGATCATAAGTTTTACATTCAATAAATCATCCACTTTGTTTCATCTCAGTGATTGCAATCCCTTCCATGCAACAACAGTTATCCCACTTCCTCCTTGGAGGCTTCTATCCTATCTCCATTCCACCCTCCTTGCCATCCCTTCTGAACTTTGTCCTTATATAAACATTGTCCCTTTAAATCTTGAATGGTTGACCATTCCATGGTGAGCATGCCTTACTAGTACTGTTGTCCCCCGTATTCAACTATCTACCACTTGACTGAAAATTGGGCCAAGAGGGTGAGTTCCATTCCAAACCTGGAAGGTGGCTGATTGCTATAGTCTTGGCTTTCTTCAATCTCTTTCTGACCATTAAGCCCAGTCTTTTTAATAATTTTGATTTTTGTTGATTACAGACTATTTTAAATACTAATTTAGAAATAAATCATATTGGCTTTGTTTTTGTTTGAGAATTCATTTGTTGATGACAACACCTTTGGAATAGAAAAGGATTATTCTAAATTCCTTTCAAATGAACTTCCCCAAAGTCTCATTTTTATTATAAATTTCTTTTTAAACCCCATTTAATAGTGCAAAGATAAAGTTCATTTCTAATTGTAAAAAAAATTTAAATTAATGATAAGCACTGGACTCCTTACAATAAGGTTGGTGGTTCAAATCTACCATCCGCTTCTTGGAAACCCTATGCAGGGTTGCTATGAGTCGGAACTGACAAGATAACACTTCACAACAACAAAGATAATACTGAGGAGCCCCGGTGGCTCAGTGCTTGTTCCATCTGTCCATTGGACTAATTAATTCCAAGTGTCTTCAGTTTCCATCAGTGTTCTTTCCTCCGAACATTGGAGAGTCCAATAGTTGCATCTTAGATGAATGCTGATGAGCTTTTAAGAGCCCAGTTACTGCTCGCCAAAGTAGGATGTAAAACATTGCAAAGAACTCATTTTTAATTATTCTTTTTCATCTTGTTTTTTTTAGTCTGAAAGCATAAACTTTGCGAAATATTTGAGAATTTAAACTTCTGGACACCTCTACTACAAGTGGTTGGTTTTAATGAACAGAGATTTATTTTCTCACAATTTAGAAGACAAGATGTGTGAATTCAGGGTGCTGACTCTAGGTCAGGGCTCCTTCTTGCTTCCTCATGCTCTTTCTTCCCACTCTGGAGGAAGGTCTTTCTGTATTTTCAACATCGATTTATTCCTAGGTTCCTTAGTGAATCATGTCTTATGTATCTATGCCTCCATTTGTGCTTATCTGCTCGTTTATTTGCAAATTATTTAAATCACACCCTACAATGTAATTTTGCTACATTAACATAACAGCAAAATCCCATTCCCAAATGGAATTATAATCATAGTTATAGGGGTTAGGATTTAAAACACATATTTTAGATGGACACAATTCAATCTGTAACAAATCCAAAATTTTTGTATTCATTTACCTTCTCTTGTATCTGGCTACCTCTGTGACTCTCCCTTCACCTCATCAACATCTGTCTGGCCTCTGCCATGTGATGTGCCAGGAATTGTGGTAGGCGTGTGGCATACAAAACTGAGCAACACTTAATTTATCTCCCAAGTTCCTCACACCTGATGCTTCCTGACAGACACATGCAATGAATTTATGCAGAGTTAGAGAAATTCAAATAGGATGCTTAGGGAGCCTCCAGGAGTTTGGCTCAGCTTGGGGGAGGAGGGACTTCTAAGAGGTGATTTACCTGAGCTGCATCTTAAAGAAGTAAGAGTTATATTCTGAGTAATTCTTTGCCTGGCAGTGAAGTCTTGATAAGGTGTTGGCTATACATAAAGCGAAACACCGAACTAGTTGCCAGTGAGTAGGTTCTGACTATGCTCCTTTCAAAAGCAGGTCGTGAAGCTGAGGGCATTCTTCTGAGGCACATGTTAGTTAGTAATCAAGCACTTACCTGTTTGTACCACCATGGACACCTTGGATTGATATACTGCTGATAGATACTAAATACAATGAACACTTTACTATAAAAGAGAGATTATGCTCTTAAAAGCCACTGGTAGTCTTACTTTTAGAAGACTTATCACCAACCAGGTCTGTTGGGTGGTCTTAGTATTTAAAAACATTTGTGAGGTTTTATAAAATTAAGGCTTGCTGAACCTCTTAGAGACTTGGTATTTTTAACCCATAAGTACTTGGGACCTGGAGACCTGTTGGGTAAAGAGATGGAGTCTGGATATGAATAGATAATGCTCGTGATCTTGTTAGGCAGCAACTAGAAAAGAACCAACAGATCTGTGTTGGAAGAAGTGCAGCCAGAGTGCTCCTTGGAGGCCAGGATGGCCAAACTTCATCTTTCAAACTTGGGACATATTGTCAGAAGGGACCAATTGCTGGAGAAGGATATCATGTTTGGTAAGGTGGAGGGTCAGAGAAAAAGAGAAAGACTCCCAGCGAGATGAATTGGCCAAGTGGCAGCATCAGTGGGCTCAAGCATGGCAGCAATTGTGAGGTTGGCCCAGGACTGGGCAGTGTTTTGTTCTGTTGTTCATAGAGTTGCTGAGTCGGTACCAACTCGAAGGCACCTAACAACAACAACAAGGTGATTTCTAGGTGGGGTGAGTCAGGGTTCAGATACTACAAGTCATGGTTGTGGGTGGTGATTATGACCATATATAATCAGTTTCAAAGCAGGTCTTTGGGATATTAATGTCTTTAATACATATTGTTGCTAAGTGGCATCGAGTTGATCCTGACTTACAGCTACCGTATATAATGTTTCCAAAGTAATAAAACTTTGTGGGAGCAGAAGTTTACATCTTTCTTCCTCAGAATGGCTGGTGGGCTGGTATTGTCCATCTTGTGGTTCATAGTCTAGTGCTTATCCTATAAAACCAACATGTTCCCTTAATACATATAATATCATATTCATCATTGGGGGAATTTAACATTCTTGGTTTTGTCCATTCATGACTGTGAATGACATGTGATTTGCTATATTTTTAGGGCCGACAGGCTCTGCGGGGGCATCAAGGGTGACAGAACTGCATTAATTTGTCACAGTATCTGCTCAGCACCTGAAACACACAAACTAGCTTACTAGGCTATTTTATAAATACTGTAATAGAGGCATGATCCATTCAACATCTTCCTTCTAACAGCATTCCTTTTTTTTTTTCTTAAATGATTTATTGTGAATTATGTGATAGTTTACATGGGATAACATTAGTTTTACATTCATTCTATCGTATATCGTCTCATTGCCCTGGTTATAATCCCCTTCATGCAATTCTTCCCCCGTGCCCCCCAGGTCTTCAGCACACAGTCGCTCTCCCTCTCTGGGTCTAGAGTCTCCAGCTGCTCCATT
>NW_006408682.1:5339146-5349702 GCF_000296735.1 Chrysochloris asiatica
ATCACTCCCCTCCTTGCTATATAACGTCCACCTTTACATTTCCAACCCTCACAGTCAGTCCTGATAACAATTATTCACTATTGTATCACAAGAGACTCGTCTGCATTTCATTGCATCAGCCCTGGCAAGTCAGATTGAATACTACTCACTGGAGATTCTACCTTCCTCCATGCCCTCTGGATCTAGGTTCCCCCTTGAAAGCTTGTAAGCCAGTCACTTCTTGCCTTTGTAGCCCCCCACCTCCCATTTTGGGTAGCCAATGTCCAAGTTGCCCATCCCTGTCTACTAACAGCATTCCTTTTTAAAACAAAAACAAAAACTTCTTATTGTGAAGTGAATGAAGGTTTACAGAGCAGATCATCAGTTTTACCTTCAGCATATCATCTACTTTGTTTCATTTCAATGATTGCAGTCCATCCATTACCCCACTCCTCCCTGTGAGTCTTGTTCCCATTCCCCTTTCTTTCCCAACCCTTCTGAATGTTGTCCTTAGATAAATGCTGCCCTTTTGACCTTGAAGTGTTGCCTATTCCATGATGTGCATACCTCACTAGTATTGTTGTCCCTCCTAGATTCCTATCTATTGCTCGTGGCTGAAAATTGAACCACAATGGTGTGAACAGTTCTCGATTTGAAGGGTGACCAAAGGCCATAATCTCACATTCTACTTGCCTTTTTCTGACCTGCAATTCTGGTCTTTTATATAATTTTGAGTCTTGTTCCACATTTTCTCCCACTCTATTTAGGACCTTCTAGTCTGATCCCTTTCAGAGCAGTTGGTAGTGGTAGCTGGGCACCATAAAGTTCTCGGGGTCACGGAGACTGATGTTCACATGATCCATCAGTCCATTGGACTATTGATTCCAAGTATCTTCAGTTTTTCTTATTCTTCTTTCCTCTGCACACGGAGAGACCGATAGTGAGCTTTTCAGAGCCCAGTCACTCCTCACTAAAGTAGGATGTAGAAGCATTGTGTTTGTGGACTGTTGTACCAACTGACCATGGTGTCCCCCAAGACTATGATCCTGAGCTACCCAGCTCAGCAATTCACTCCCTCAAGGTTCTAACTTTGTACTTGTAGTTGTTGTTGTTAAGTACCATGGAGTCGGTTCCAACTCAGAGTGACCCTGCACACGGTTTCCGAGGCTGTAAATCTTTACAGGAGCACATAGCCTCATCTTTCTGCCATGGAACAGCTGGTAATTTCGAACTACCGACCTTAAGGTGAACAGCCCAATTCATAACCACTATGCTACCAGAGCTCCTTTGTGCTTCAGGAGGTTTAATTGTATCTGGGAGAGCCACATTAATTCCACTCTTAATTAATTAATAAATCCAGAAATGCAAACTGTTTCTTTTAAAGACCAGTAATGGCATCCTGGTATGATGCTGTGGGATAAAGCACTAGACCACAACACTAGTTTGAACCTCAATGTCAGCAGTTCAAACTCACCACCTGTTCCTCAAGACCCTTATACAGGGTCGCTATGAGTCAGACCCGACTTGACAGCGCTTAGCAACAACAACAGCAACTGTTTTGAATTGTTGTGGATTTTCAATAAGACATGTAGCTTTTAAGTTAGATCAAGGCAGACGCTGTCAGTGTAGTGTTCCCCTTGCTTGATGAGTTTATGATATTCAACAATCCGGTCTCACTTTTAACTGAAGCAACATGTGTATTGATGTTTTTTTAAAGGGCAGCTGATGCTCTGATAGTTTTCTGGGACTTGCTTTATATTTATTGAATTAGTACACCATGTCCCTGTTTCCATATCTGGTACATTCTAGAAAATGTGTAAAAGTCAAATTGACTCTACCAATGTAACATCGTATATACATATATATATATATGTATGTATACAGAGGTTGGATGAGGCTGTGATTGATCCCAGAGAGTTAAAATGGGGAAATTAACAATGATGATTCCTGCTGGCCCTAGTAATAAACTCCCCTGTCTTGGGAAGTTCTAGGACTGAGGCTGATACAAGCCAGACACAAGTACCATTCCCATCACCAAGTCTCTCAGACGGATGCCACTACACCCCATGGTGGGCTACACCCCATGTTACATTTGACTATCAGAGTGAAGTTGACCTTGTGGTTTCCTGCTTGAAGCTCTTTATTGCACACAGCTGTTAAGATGGTCTGTGAGGGAGGGGACTATAGGCCCAGGCAAGGTGAGGATGATTTGACTGGCATTTAAAGCAATATCTGGGGGTGACAGGAACCACTTCATTTCTTAGGAAGAAGTTCATAACAGGTTCTACTTGGAATACAGGACTCTCCTAAACACTCCCTAAGAGAGCTCAGTCGTCTCTGAGGGGCTTTACCCTTGCCTGGGGTGTGGAAGCGGAGACAGGCAATAGCACCATTGTGCTGTGACTTTAAATTGTAGATTTGAGAAAATATAAACAATCTCAAATTGCAACTCTTTTCCCACCTTGTCACTCCCTGCTTTTTTTGTTCTTACTAATGCTTATAACATTATTATGAGGCATACAAATACTCTTAATTTTTTTGTTTGTCTGTCTCTTCTGACTAGAATGAAGTTTTGTTTTGAAGCAGACAGTTTTGTCTTTTTGTTCATAAACAAAAGTAACAAAGGCTTGTATTTCCAAGGCCTGGAACTTGGACTCTCAATAAATATATTGAATGAATGAATGAATGAATGAATGAATAAACCAAATCCACTTTGGCACAGCAAAGCTGGTTTGTGCAGTAGTATGTAATGAGGACAACTGTGCATTGTATGTCAGTTAAGAGGCCCTATTTTAGAAAAATAATACAAATTTTCTACCAACAAAACTGTTAAACATTTTAACCAGGAAAATCTTTTATTATAATAATGCATAAACCTACTGCTGTTGAGTTTATTCTGACTCGTTGAGACCCACTGTAGGGCTTCTGAGACTGTAAATCATTTTGGAAGCAGAAAGCTCATTTTCCTTCCGTAGAGTAGTTAGGGGTTTGAACCACAGACCTTGTGGTTATCAACCCAGTGCTTAGCCTGCAGAGTCAGCAGGGGTCTGTAAGGATACACAAGGTCCCAAAGGGATTCTAAGAGCACAGCCTGTCTGAATTCAAATCCCAGCTCTGCCTCACTTCATGTCTCTATAAAATGAGTTTTTTTTCAAGGATTAAATGAATCACCACATGTAAAAAAGACACTTTGACTATCATCTAGCCCTTAGAACAAGTGCACTAAGTATTGGTTATTTTTATTATTATGTTATTTTTTATGTTTAGTGCTGTTGAGTGGGTTCTAGTGACCTTGTATAGGGTTTCCGATGAGTTTGAACCATGTGCTGACCTTGTGGTTCAAACCGACCATGAGGTCCAATGCTTATCCTGTAGTGCCACACCAGGTCACCATCAAAACCAACATCATCTTCATCCTTGAGTTTTAAAGAAATTTAGAAGCTAGCATGTTGGCTCTATAAGTTGTTTTTGTTGAAGTATGGTGTATGATCGCTTTGTACTTTTTTAAGCATCATTCATGTGTAAGGACTTATTCTGGGTTTCACACCTTTTCATTTTGATGCTAAAATCAATGTCTGTTCTTTCTATTACACACTGGTGCTGGGAAGCACACTGCTATAGGCATCTGATTAATCTCTGTATTAAGGAAGCAATTTAATGTACAGTAATTTGGTGTAATCTTTAATTTAAATAACCACAGATTAGTTTCCAAAACAGCAGATGAAAGTGAATATGTATTAATATACTAGAAGACCTGAATGAAGATTGTACCAGGCCTAAGGGCTGCGATCTTAGATTCTCATAGTTTGTGATGATCTGTGGATAATTTCCATCTTTTTAGGGCCTCTCTTTTTGTGCCTGAGAGATTATTTACTATTTCCCTTCTGTGAGAGTGGGATGGAATAATAAGGCCATATTTAATAGTGCTGTGAGTCGAAACTGACTCAATGGCACTGAACAACAGCGTCATGTATTTGGAGTCCTGGTGTGGTGTGTAGGATAAGCACTGGACTGCAAGATTGGTTTGAACTGCAAGGTTGGCAGTTCAACTCCACAAGCCTTTCCTGGGAACCCCATACAGGGTCACTGTGAGTCGGAACCCACTTGATAGCACTTAGCAACAGCAATGATATGTTTAGGAATCCCTGGGTAGCTCAAAGCACTAAGTGCTCACCTACCAACTGAAAGGTTGATGGTTCAGATCTACCCACTGACTTCTTGGAAGATAGGCCTGGTGATCTACTCTCCAAAGGTCACAGCTATTGAAACTTTATGGAACACAGTTCATCTGCACACGTGGGGTCACCGTGTGTTAGAATTGACTTGAAGACAACTAATATTATATATTTAATAGAAACCACCATATAATTGCATATTAGTATTATATTGTTGTTGTTAAGTGCCATCGAGTCAACTCTGACTCATAGCAACCATGTATAGGGTTTCTAAGGAGTGACTGGTGAGTTTGAGCCCCTGACCTTTTGATTCAAACCGACCTTGATGTTGAGTGCTTATCCTACGGCCCCATGCCAGGATTATAGGTGCCTAGTATTCCCTGTATTACTGTTATTGTTAAGTGCTGCCAAGTCTGTTCTAACTCATTGCGACTCTGTATAGGGTTTCTGAAGAGCAGCTGGTGAGTTTGAACTGCTGACCTTGTGGTTCACAGTCCAATGCTGATCCTACAGCGCCTCACCACTACGTAGTAAGTAATTAAAACTAAGGCTCAACACTAATAGTGTGTAGGGTTTCTGAGGAGCAGCTGGTGAGTTCGAACCACCAACCTTGTAGTTAGCAGTCCAGGGCTTATCATCCAGCATCACACCATTATGAATGTTTTCTTTATGGTAAATAGGAAGTATTCCGAGTGGTTTTATTTTATATTCCCAGCTTGGAAATGATAAATCAAGTATTAATAGGGGCTAATTCTTTTTTCTTTTATGAATATGTCATTTTTCTGGCACACTGTGTCCACTTACTTTGAATCCACTGCATACATACCTCATAATATAAAGTCTCATTATACACAAGGCTAGCTAAATGCCCGTCAAGGAATAAATGAATGCATTTGAGTTGTTTTAATTAGCTAGGTGTGATTTAAAGGTTGCTGAAATCAAAAAGGCTTATTCATTTTTCATCAATAATCACTTACCTTAATATTTCATTAGAACCTGCTGATTTGCAGACCTCCTTCTGGGCTTTGATTCATTATGACTGCAGACATAATTTAACTTTCCCTCTTTTTCTCATTCTGTATTATGTTCTTTCATCTCTGAGACACTGTTAAGATGTTTCCAACATTCACAGGGCTGCTAATTGATCCAAGTTTTTTTGTTTTGTTTTGTTTTGTTGTTTTTAAACTGTACTTAAAGCTAAGAATGCTAGACTTTGGAGGAGACGCTTCTGAGCATTTGCATGTGTACAACATGCTCTTGTTTTCCAGCAGTTTTCTTTCATCATTTGAACGACTGACAATAGTGTGTAAATGTTCTGTTTCATATGTTCTGAGAGGTAAAGACTGATTTATCATAAGCAGAAGTAAGGTAGCGAGTAACTTGGACACATTCTTAGAATTTGCCATCAGTTTGAGAGAAAAAAAGTATCTTGTGTGTGGCATACTTAGCAGATGTTACAGCGATATGTGCACATACCTTATTTTCAAAACTTTTTTTTTTTTTTTTTTGCATGCTTGCTTTGTGCGCAGACTTGCATTTGGCCTCAGACACAGGGCGGCTGTGTACTGCAGGTAATGGTCCTTGTGCTGCCATCTAGGGACCGTTGTTCTGACACAGTGGAGCCCTGAGGCAGCCCTCAGATGAGCAGGGTGTATGCAGAAAAGGGCTGTTGCTCTCTTTACATCATCCATTGACTGGCTGTGAGTGGTTACAACCAGAGACAAGCCATTTTGGAAATATGGTTGGAACCTTTTGAAAACCGAAATTGCAACCAACAGTCCTTAGAGCCATAGTGGTGCTCTAGGTCTTTTGCAAGTAACTAATCTAAAATCTGGAAATTACATGTAACACAAATGAAGATTCTGACTGGTTTAAGAGATTTTTTTTTTTTTTTTTAAAACAGAGGTAAAGTTCACTTTAGGATAAGTACAAGAATGCTAACCATAAGGTTGGTTCAAACCCACCAGCTGCTCCTGAGAAGTCCTTTATAGGGTAGCTATCATTTGGAACCGACTGTTGATGGTACTTATCAATAGCAACACCACCAGCAAACTTACCTGTACTTATGAAATGTTCCATGTCTGTCTTATACAACCTCATTAAATAGTTTTGTAAAGTGCATATTATTAACTTTCATTACATACACCAGTTTTGATGGTGTGGGAAAATTGCTGAATGCTAAGAAATAAAAATTTGTACACTTAGCATTTTAAGTTTCTAGTTGTTTATGTGCTCAGAATTATAAATAATATCATTGGATTGGAGCCTTTGTTACCCTTTTTTTATATTTCTTAGAAAATGAAATGTTAATATCTCTCATATTAATGATTTCCATTCCAGAAACAAGTCTAAAAAAAAACAATGAAACTTGAATAGATATATAAATTCATCTGTGCAGAACTTTGAAGGAACATTTGTGTGTTGAGATATCATTGTTAAATGCTGTTATGTTGGTTCCAACTCATAACAACTCTGTATTGGGTTTATGGGGGGGAGTGAGTTTGAACCTCCAACTTTGCATTTATCAGTCCAGTGCTTATACTACAGCACCACACCAGCAGTTCTATAAGATACTGTAGTTATCATTGTTTAGTGCCATCAATTTGGGTCCAACTCATAGCAACCCGTATTGGGTTTCCAAAGAGCGGCTGGTGAGTTTGTACTGCCGACTTTGCATTCAAACTAACCTTGGAGTCCAGTGTTTATCCTACAGTGCCACACCAGTAAATAATAGGAGTATTAAAACACACATACATGAAATAAGTCATGTTACTCTAATATGTATGAACAATAATTATTTTATACTTGGTGGAGGTGGTGGTTATGTGCTGTGGAGTCAGTTCCAACTCTATAACAACCCTGCAGGGTTGCTAGGCTGTAAAGTACAGGGTTTCCTAGGCTATAAATCTTTATGGGAACAGAAAGCCTCATCTTTCTCTAGCATTATCATTAGAAGTTCTGAAGTTGAACAAAATGTGAAGAGTAACACTGGGTAAACACTGAATTGTAATTTTTAATAGTACCTAATATGGAGTCTAAGGAGCTCTGGTAGCGTAGTGGTTACGAATCGGGCTGCGAACCTTAAGGTCAGCGGTTCGAAACTACCAGCCGCTCCACGGGAGAAAGATGAGGCTTTCTACTCCCGTAAGGATTTACACCCTCGGAAACCCTGTACAGGGTCGCTATGGGTCGGAACCGACTTGACGGCACTTAACAACAACAACAATATGGAGTCTTGGTGTGGCGCTATGGGTTAATGAGCCAGACTGCAAAGCGATTTGAACTGCAGGGTTGGCAGTTCAAACTCCCCAGCTGCTCCATGGAAGTCCTATAAAGGGTCGCTATGGGTAGGAACTGACTCAATGCACTTAGCATAACAACAACAACATCTGGAGTCCTGGTGTGAAATAAATATTGTTTTAACATATTAGAGTAACATGATTTGTTTCATGTGTGTGTTTTTTTTTAATAATTCTATTATTTGCTGGTATGGCCTGTAGGATAAACACTGGACTCCTATCTGCAAGGTTGGCAGTTCAAATCCACCAGCCACTTCCCAGAAACCCTATAAAGGTTTGCTATGATTCAGAACCAACTTGATGGCATTAACAGCAACAGCAACAATTCTTTGCTTATCGTATCTTCAGAATTCCTGTAAATTTTAAGAGAGAATATAAAATGTCTCTAGTGTATTATTTCTTTCACTTTGTGATCTTCTTAACCTGCTCTTCGTGCTTTATAAAACCCTTGTGTTCTGGGAGCAGGTGAAGCAGAGGAATATTGTTGACAGAACGTGGTTTTAGATTCAAATCCTAATTCTGCTACTTCCTTGGATGTCCGGCAAGTTGTTTACCTCTGTTAGCCTTATTATATTCATTTGTAATCTCTAATTTTTTTTGTCTCATTGTTAGACCATATGTCAGCTGTGCCCCGATTTTTATATTTAGAAAATATGTTCTTTATAAGCATGCGTCATAATATGTGTTGAGAAGCGATTGGGTCTGAAAAAGAAACGCAGAAGCAGTTTCTGCTCATGATGCTCTTCCAGTCTTTTGGGAGAGTAACACACGGACGTAAACAACACAACCAGTTGTATTGACCATGCTGTTTATTTTAATAGCTAGACCAGAATGGTTTGATTGACTTTTTAAAAATCTGGTATGTTTTTTCCCATATGGGCAAGGCCATATCTAGAGTGCCAAGCAGATAAGCCTTCTTTTCTCTGCCAGTGAACCATGAACGTTGTTAGCCTAATGTTTTATCTTGAAGTGATCCGTTTTCTAAGCTCTTGGTGATATAAACACCCATTTTAGGGACAAAGTACAGATTCTTATGCATCAGTCATTGGAAATTGGTTGCATCAAAGCTCTGTAGGTGACCAGTGTATGAAATGACCTTGAGCTAGAAAGATCATTGTATACAGAGTACTTGGAATGCCTAAAAAAATGCTACAAAACCTTCCTCTATCAGTTGATTTTGAGAATCCAGAGAAAGATACTTTTGTTTGAATGGTGTTGTAAAACTTGAAGAATGTAAAATATGGCGCTTAGTACAGTAAAGCCTGTGAAAGTCAGAACCCGTAAAAGGTGGAAACTTGTCAGAGAAGGAAAACTCAGTGTTTTCCACGAACAGAGAGTCATAGAAAATGCTGAGGTTATATCCTGTCAGAGATGGAAAACTTGTGAGACCTGTTAAGTTACAGCTCTGACTGGTTTCTCTGTTGTACTTAATTGTGGCATATTTTCAAAAATAGGATTGTCAGATTGTATGAGGCCACTATTGTAAACAGTTAAAAAATGGTTTTCTTGATAAAAGAAGCATTCTATGATGGGTACCTTAGTTAGGTGGGAAGGAAGGGAAAATTAGTCATAGGGTGGAGGGTGATGGGGAAGCCAATATACAACAAGAGGGAGATTGGCAGAGAAAAGATGAATGTTGAAGAAGACCCGGAGAGGAATGCAACAGTTACAGTTGTTGGTGTTGTTAGGTGTCATCGAGTCGATACCGACTCGTAGAGACCTTATGCACAACAGAACAAAATACTGCCTGATCCTGGGCCAACCTTACTACTGTTGCCACGCTTGAGCCCATTGATACTACCGCTTTGCCAATCCATCTCGCTGGGGGTCTTCCTCTTTTTCTCTGACCCTAAGAGTTAAAGTGAATAGAGGTAAATATTGTTAACTGATGGTACATGGAAGGCATTGCAATTACTGTAATGAAATGAAGTATAGGATTTTTTGAATGTATAACTGATGATCTGCTGTGTAAACTTCACTCAATTTACAATACAAAGTTTTTAAAAATTACTAAAGAAAAAAAAAAGGATTGTTAGATTTTGATTTAACAAGGGATGATTTCATGCTTTTCTCATTTGTATAGAGTTTATTTTGAATCAGAATATGCTGTTGGCAGTCTTGTAATGTAATTTATTAATTCTAATTCATTCTATCCCTAGCTTCCTCAGTACCATTGAAGTATCTGTACCTTTCATTTCTGTCCCTATTATGAAGAAATTATCCTTTATTCTTTAGCATATACAAAATATTTAAAATAACTTTATAAAGTGCTTTTCTGCTAAATGTATAAACACAGTCCTTTCTGCATCTGTTTCTATTGATTACATTTGTCCCCTGGTTGTTGGGTGTAATAAATTTTTTTTAAATGTTTTATTGTGAATTATATGGTAGTCTTACACATTCATTCCATCGTATATCATCTCATTGCCATGGTTCCAATCCCTTCCTTGCATCATCAACCAACCAAAGGGTATATCCTAGAAATCCACCCCCTTTACTTGCCCACCCCCCCTAGTTTTCTGCCCACAGTCCCTTTCCCTCTCTGGGTCCAAAGTCCCCAGCTGCTCCATCACTCCACGTCATCGTCTCAGGAATCTCTGTCTCTCTGGGTAGGATCCAGCTCTCGGCTCTTCTCCATTGATGGTCCTAGAGACCTCCGCTCCTAGCCTGGGGAATTAATCACTCCCTTCCTTGTTACAAAACGTCCATCCCTGCATTTCCAACCCTCACAATCCGTCCTCATAAGCATTACTCACTACAGTATCACTAATTACCCATCTGTATTTCCCTTCATCAGCTCCACCCAGACAGATTGAGTAGTACCTACTGGAGATTCTGCCTTCCTCCATGCTCCCTAGCATTAGGTTCCCTTTTGAAGGCTTGTAAGCCAGTCACTTCTTGCCTTTGTAGTCCCCCCTTCCCCATTTGAGTATCCAATGTCCAAGTTGCCCATCTCTAGCCACTCTGTGTATGGAGGGGGTGTAAATGCTTCTTGCTGTAAGGATTTGTTCCTTCTTTTGAGTTGCTGCTCCATAGGTATAGGTCAAGTTCATCAGATTGTATCAGCTCATTCTTTTTTTTTTCCCTCTTTCCTTTCCTGGTT
>NW_006408682.1:5349987-5356453 GCF_000296735.1 Chrysochloris asiatica
TGCGTTGAGAGGACCTGGCCACTTGCCTTGATGTTTTCTAGGGAAGCTATTTGTTTGTTCTTGTAGTAACAGCCCATCTGCCTCCATTTTTCCTGCAGGTCTTTCTTTCAATAGGTATCTTTTATTCTTCTAGCCGCTCCAGGTTGGTCTGCTCATCCTTTCAAGTGGAGATTTCTCATCTCTGGAGATCTGGATGTGGTTCCGGTTTCTACCTATAGTTTTACGTATTGAAAAGGCTCTGCAAGAAGCCTCGTTCACTGGGTACGCTGTAGCCCCATTTTAGGTATTCCAATCAGTCATAGGCAGAAGACGGACTTACAAGCCATCTAGTGTGGTGTTTCTGACTATTCCTTTCTCTCCCTCTCCAGTGTCTACTCTGTGCTGCCCAGTCAGGGAAGTGCCAGAAGTCCCTAGGAGGCCTCGGAAGTCCCTAATAATTTTTGATTGCTTGTCAGACATTGTGTATTTTATGTTGTTGTGGGTTGGAATTTGTTGTGTATTTTAAAGTGCTGGGTATTTCCTGGAAGACAGTTGTTTTCTGATTAGCTAATTATTTTGGGGTTGCTTTGAAATCTTTTTTTAGGCCAGGTCCTTTCATTCTAAGGACTGATTTAACCCCATTTCCAAAGTGTGACCCTTTTTAATGGGAATCCAATATACTCAAGGGGTCTCTCCTTGCCTCTGGTTGGAGGGAATCTGTCCAATTTCTGGTCCTATAACTGAACTAGGAAATGTTCATCCTTCTTCTCCCTGGCAATTATTCCTGCTTAGAAGTTGTTCTTGTTAGGCCTTGTGGGGTTTGATCATACTCATGTTACGTAACCACTGACATCAAGTCACTCTCTATTCATAGCGACCCTGTAGGACAAAGTAGAAATGCTTCTTAGCGTTTCCAAGACTGTGCATCATTATGGGAACAGATACCCTCATCATTCTTCCCTGGAGCAGGTTTGAACCACTGACCTTGTGGTTATCAGGCCCAATGCTTAATCCTTTGTGCTACCAAGGCTCATTTATTCATGTTGTTGTTGGTAAGTGCCATCAAATCAGTTCCAACTCACAGCAACACTGTATAGGGTTTGCTGTTGTTAAATGTCATCAAGTTGGTTCCAACTCATAACAAACTGTATAGGGTTTCCAAGGCTGATGACCTTGTGGTAGTCCATTACTTATTCTACAATGTCACACCAGGGTGCCTTTTCTCACATAGAATTTGGTATTTAAAGATTGATTGTCTGAGACTGAATACCAGAGCCAAGGACTGAAGACCTACAGATGCACATTTTTGGGGCTCTTTCTTTGTGTAGATTCTTCCTCTTAGGTAAGTTGCCCCACAGATTTTGACTCCCTTTATGTTGTTACTGTTAACTGCCATGAGTTGGCCTCAATCTCATGAACAAGGTTCTGCCTCATCTTGCACTAACCCTATGAGTGTTTGTATACTGGATCATTGCAATCCCTAGGGCTCTCATTGACTGAGTTTTTAAAAGTAGATCACTAGCCCTTTCTTCCTTCTCCTTTGTCTGGAAGCTCCATAAAAGCTGTTCAGCATCATAACAAAATGCAGCCTCCACCAACAGGCAGTGGCTGCGCCTGAGGTGGGTTGGCCAGCAATTAAAGCAGGTCCCCCTCATGGAAGGCAAGATTTTTACCATTGAACCATCACACTAGCTCCCTTCAACTCTCCAAATTCAGAGGTCTCCCTCCTCACCTAAGTGAGACTGCGGTGCTGTTTGGTTTTCCCCTTCCCTGCGCCATAGTCTAGAGAACTCGAACTTGAGTAGCACAGGGTTTAAAGTGCTTGACTGCAAAATCAGCAGTTCCAACCCACCAGCAGCTCCCCAGGAGAAAGCTGTTGCCGTATGCTTTTCTAAAGAGTCCAGCTTTGGAAACATTACAGACCTGCTGTAATCTGCCCTACAGGGTCATTGGGAGCAGGAATCGACTTGAAAGCAATGGGTTTGGGTTTAGTGGCACCTTAGTCAGGGAATTGGAGCCCTGCTGTGGCGATATAGGGTAAACACTGGACTACTAACCACAACATGATTGGTAGTTCAAACCCACCAATGGCTCCTTGGACCCCTGTACAGAATTCCTGTGAGTTGGAACCAACTAAGTGACACTTCACAACAATAATATTAGCATGTAAAGATGATCCTGTTTATAAACACTCTTGTTTACGTAACTTTTCAGTAAATATCAATTACATAGGATAGAATTTATTGCTGTACAAATCCATTTTTATACTGTAAGTGCCTTTTCCCCTCAAACACAATTATAATTCAGAATTGATAAAATGGCAAATGTATATACATATGTATGCTGTTGCTAAGTATCTTCAGATCAATTCTGACTCATAGCGACCCTGCGTATATTCAATTTTATCATATCATAATTATATATGTGTGTGTTTTCTTTTTAATATACGTTTCTTGAGCTTGTGGTCATGATACATCCACCTACTGATACTGCTGAGCCCAACAACAAGTTATCACAAAGGAAACGAGAGTGTAGATTATTTTGGGGACCCTTCAGTGTCTTACAGGTTTTCTTCCTGGGAAGTAATTCAGGCATTACTAGGCACTATGTTTAACTAGACACATTTTGCTGATTTCCTTTAAATGTTTCCTGAGTAAGAAACATATTTTCCCTTAATCAGCTTCTTTCGAGATGCCTGTTTATACTAAACAAAGTCCTATTCCAATTAGTTTTAAATTCTGAGTAAAAACCTTGGTAATGAAACATTGTTTTAGGGATCGTCAATGGTTACTGTTCTGTAATAGTAACGTTGAGGTACAATAGAAACACAAATTAAGCTTATTAGCACAGTTATTCATTTATTGATAGCTGATAAACCACATCAAAAGACTTCTTTTTCTCTCAAACTTAGTCACTATATTAATTTAGGCAACATAACCACCATTTTTCCTCTCATCCATACGATGAGGTAAGTATAAACAAATGGCTGTCTCATAGGATTGTTATGCATGAATGAAAATATAAGTCAGATAGTTTGCATATTGCCTGCCTATAGTCATTGGATTATAGATATGTTTAGTTGTGGTGGTGATTGTCAAATCTAAAAACAAAAATTGTTGTTGTAGTTAGGTGCCATTGAGTCAGTACCAACTCATAGTGACCCTGTGCACAACAGAACGAAACAGTGCCTGGTCCTGTGCCAACCACACAATCATGGCTGCTGCCACTTATTGAGGGTCTTTTTCTTTTTCTCTGATCCTCCACTTTACCAAACATGATGTCCTTCTCCAGGGACTGTTCCCTCCTGATAATATGTCTGAAGTAAAAGAGGCAAAGTCTAGTGATCCTGGCTTCGAAGGAGCATCGTAGCTGTACTTCTTCCAGCACAGGTTGGTTTGCCCTTTTGGCAGTCCATAGTACTTTTAATATTCTTCTCCAACATCATAACTCAAATGCCTCAATTGTTCTACTGTCTTCCATATTCACTGTCCAACTTTCACTTACATGTGAGGTTATTGAAACTAACCGTGACTCTCAGATACACCTTAGTCCTCAAACTGACATGTTTGCTCTTCAACACTTTAAATAGGTCTTGTGCAGCAGATTTGCCTGATTCAGTATGTCATTTGATTTCTTAACTATTGCTTTTATGAGTATTGATGGTTGATTTGAGCAACATAATGTCTTTGACGACTTCAGTCTTTTCCCCTTATATAGAGATGTTGTTTATTATTCCGGGAATGAGGATTTTTGTTTTCTTTACACTGAAGTGCAACCCATACTGAAGTCTGTGGTATTTGATCTTCATCAGTATTTTAAGTCTTCTTCACATTCAGCAAGCAATGTGATGTGATAAGCATCTATATATTGCAGGTTGTTAATAAGTCTTCCTCCAATCCTGATGCCATGATTTTCTTCATATAATCCAGCTTCTCATTTTATTTGCCCAACATACAGATTGAATAAGTATGGTGAAAATATATAACCCTGGCACATAACTTTACTATTTTAAAACCATTTGGTGTCCCCTTATTTTGTTCAAAAAACTGCCTCTTGGTCTATGTACAGGTTCCTCATGAGCACAATGTTACAGAATGCACATTCTCCACAATGTTGTCCATAGCTTGTCATGTTCTACACAATTGAAAGCCTTTGCACAGTCAATAAAGCACAGGTAAATATCTTTCTAATATTCTCTGCTTTCAACCAATATCTATCTAATGTCAGCAAAACATATCCCTTGTTCCATGTCCTCTTCTGAATCTAGCTTGAACCTCTGGTAGTTCTCTGTTAGTGTACGGTTGCAACCATTTTTGAATTATCTTTAGTAAAATTTTACTTGTGTGTGATATTAATGATGTCCAATGATTTCTGCATTAAGTTGGGTTACCTCTCTTTGGAATTGGCACAAATACGAATCTCTTCCTCAGCAGGCCAGGTAGTAGTCTTCCAAATTTCTTGGCATAGATGGGTGAGTGCCTTCAGTGCCGCACCAGGTTGTTGAAAGATTTCAATTTCTGTTCTATAAATTCATGGTGCCTTGTTCTTTGCCATTGCCTTCAGTGAACCTTGGACTTCTTCCTTCAGTATCGTTGGCTCTTGATCATATGCTAACTCTTGAAATGTTTGAACATCAACCGCTTTTTATTGGTACAATGATTTTGTGTATTCCTTCCATCTTCTTTTGATGTTTTTGCATTATTCAATATTTTCCCCCATAGAATCCTTTGAGTCTTGATTTGTTTCTTCAGTTCCCTCAGCTTGAGAAATGCTGAGCATATTTTTCCCTTTGTTTTCTAATTCCAGGTCTTTGCACATTTTGTTATAATGTTTGACTTTGTCTTCTAGGGCTCATCTTTGAAATTTTATATTCAATTCTTTTACCTTCTTATTTCTTCTATTTGCTTTAGCATCTATATGCTGGAGATCAAGCTTCAGAGTCTCTTCTTACAACCATTTTGACATTTTTCTTCTTGTCTTCTTTATGTTGTGTTTTTTTGGGGGTGGAGAACTGGGTACAGTGTACTTTATTGATGGCACATGGCAAGGCTGGACTCTCTAAGCCTCTCTCCATCTCCAGGGAGTCTGGATGGAAACTGTATTGAGGATGGGAGCTTCTCAGTGTATTGTGTGATCGAGTTGGAGTAAGGACTCCCCAGCAATTGAGGGTCTCTCTCTTCCCCTAATGCTGTTGCTTGGGCTGGTGGTCCAAAGGGCTCTTATTACTTGGAGGTCATGTGGACCATAAGGTCCACCATCCTGTTGCTGTAAGCAAATTCATTGTCATACCAGGAAATGAACTTGACAAAGTGGTCATTGATGGCAATGTGAGCCTAGGCATCAAAGTTGGAAGAGTGGGTGTCACTGTTAAAATCAAAGGAGATGAACTGGTCTTCAGTGTAGCCCAGGATGCCTTGTAGGGAATCATCTGATGGCTGCTTCAACACCTTCTTGATGTCATCATATTTGGCAACTTTCTCCAGATGGCAGGTCAGATCCACAACAGATACTTTGGGAGTGGGGACACAGAAGGCCAGGCTAGTGAGTTTCCAATTCAACTCAGGGATGACCTTGCCCACAGCCTTCACAGAGCAGGGATGATGTTCTGAGCAGCCCCACAGCCATCACGCCACAGTTTCCCAGAGGGGACCATCCAGTCTTCTGAGTGGCATTGATGGCAGGGACTGAGAGCATGAGTCCCTTCGTGATGCACAAGTTGTCATGGATGATCTTGGCCAGGAAGGCCAACAGTTGGTGGTGCAGGAGGCATTGCTGACTATCTTGAGGAAGTTTTCATACTTCTTGTGATTCATACCCATCACAAACTTTGGGGCATCAGCAGAAGGGGAAGAGATGATTATCCTTTTGGTACCACCCTTCAAGTTAGCCTCAGCCTTCTCCAAGGTTGTGACGACACCGGTGGACTCTACAACATATTCAGCACCAGCATTACCCCACTCCTGGAAGATAGAGATGGGCTTCCCATTGATGACAAGCTTCCCACTCTCAGCCTTGACAGTGCCATTGAACTTGCCATGGGTTGAATCATATTGAAACATGTAGACTATGTAGATGAGGTCAATGAAGGGGTCATTGTTGGCAACAACCTTCACTTTGTCAGAGTTAACAATAGCCCTGGTGAGCAGGCAACCAATACGGCCAAGTCTATTGACTCCAACCTTCACCATCCTGTCTCAGGGATACAGCTGAAACTGAAAGAGAAGCTGCGGCTGCCTGTCGAATGGGAAGGAGCAGAGATCCCTTTCTTGTCTTATTAATGATCTATTTCTTTCCTCCTATATGATATTCTTTATGGTCATTCCACAAATTTTCTGGTCTTTAGTGTCTAATGCCTCAAATTTGTTCTTCAGATGATCTCTAAATTCAGGTGGGATATGTTCAAGGTCATATTTTGGCTCTCATAGACTTGTTTTAATTTTCCTGAGCTTCAGCCTAAACTTGCATATGAGCAATTGATGGTCTGTTT